>NW_026974273.1:0-54544 GCF_037042905.1 Lytechinus pictus | reverse complement strand
TGAGCCACCATAACATCACGAAAGAATCACTGATATTATATGCAGTATATATGAATAATTGGTAAAAATAATGAATCCCTGGGGTAATTGAAATATTAAATAGATATAATGTACATCATACATATAACTTTGATCAAAATAGTGGTTGTGAGGGGGGGGGGGGTAATTACCTGTAGTCGCATGAAGAGTGAGTGCGTATGTCACATGCCACTGTCACTGCTTGTCCTTATCTTGTACCATGACATCCTCCTCCCTCTTTCCTATTGAAATACAAAAAAATATATAGGAAATAAATAAATTACTGATAAAATCACCATAACAGTATATACACGCAGTCTTTATCATTTTTATTATTTTTAATATATAAAACAAACGTGGAATCACAAGCCTTCGCTTTCGGTTGTTTGATGATTTTGAAAGTAGGATTTATATAAGTTAGTTGGTATACTTGTTCTAATAAATATATTCCAGGGGTACATACTTTTTTCAAGTAGATCTCTTTGTAATTTTATTTGAATAAGAATTCACTTGCTATTCTGTTAATGAAATATAAAGTCAAAATAGATTCATGTATTCGTTATTGTATCGTATTTTGTTCAGGTAGGTATATCATGCAGCCATATTGCCACACAGTACACCACGAGCTTCCAAAACTGAGTTGTGTGTTCGATTATTTGAGGGATCATAATAAATTTTGGTGTGCACGTCATTATAATTTTTTCAAGAAAATGAAATAAATGGTGCACAGGAAAAGGTAGGGTTAGGGATAGTAAACAGATGAGAAGGATTCGCCGCAAGATGGCAGCAGTCACAAATATTGATTTTTGTTTCAGAGGCCGGACTGGCGACGGCGGTCAGCGAACCGTTGATTGGACAATAGTCGCAATACCCCGGCGGTAAATGCGAACGCCACATCGCGTATAAAAAGGCAGAAAAAAGCGCTGAGGAGTCATTACACGAATGCACACTGCTCCTGTCTGATCTTCAACTCGCTATCGGTTCATCTCATCAGTAAAACATCATGTCTGGAAGAGGAAAGAGTGGAAAGGCCCGAACCAAGGCAAAGACTCGCTCATCCCGTGCTGGTCTTCAGTTCCCAGTGGGACGTGTTCACCGATTTCTTCGAAAGGGCAGCTATGCACAGAGGGTAGGCGCTGGAGCACCCGTCTACATGGCTGCAGTACTGGAGTACCTGACTGCCGAAATCTTGGAACTCGCCGGTAATGCTGCTCGTGACAACAAGAAGTCTAGGATCATCCCTCGTCACCTTCAGCTCGCCGTACGCAACGACGAGGAACTGAACAAACTCTTGGGTGGTGTGACAATCGCACAAGGTGGCGTACTGCCAAACATCCAAGCCGTGTTGCTTCCAAAGAAAACCGCTAAATCAAGCTAGTTTGCCTCGGCGAACCCCCATTTCAACGGCCCTTATCAGGGCCACCAAATATTCACGAAAGAATTGTTTTTTTTTTCATTGGTATCCATCCCTCTTTCTCTCTCACTAACTCTATACAGATAAGGTACATGATGTGACTGATAAGAAAGATGAATTATGTCCAGTCATTTTAAGGATTTCAAATGAATACTGACAAATAATTTAGAAGATAAATGATGTCAAATAACTAAATTGAGTTCAGGGAGGCTCAACATGTTAATTTGAATAGAATTCCTAACAATTTAGTAACATGAAATTTCAAATAACGGGGGTGCGCTGGAAGGAATAATATGCATAGACGTAGAAGAAGAAGAAGTAGTAGTAGTAGTAGTAGTAGTAGTAAGAGTAGTAGTAGTAGTAGTAAGAGTAGTAGTAGTAATAGTAGTAAGAGTAGTAGTAGTAGTAGTAGTAGTAAGAGTAGTAATAGTAGTAGTAGTAGTAGTAGTAGTAGTAGTAGTAGTAGTGGTATGTCAAACTCAGGAAGTCCTAAACTATCGTCATAACGAGTGCCAAAGTTTCTTCAATCATTCAGATTACAGTAAATGTCACACATTCTTGATGTCGACCAACGCCCCCTTGTGGCGAGTTTTCCTAGTCTCGGTGTTCTGGCATTAAAATCAGTGGCTGTATTTACTACGCCATGATGGTAATACCGAACAAAGATTTTTTAAATGTTTTATCAATGATAGCATGCGGACGAATATAAAAGGACATGTGCATGTTTATGGGCGAAAAATCTGTAAAAAATAATAATGATATAGAAATATCGTTACAAATTGCCTTCGAAAAGGAAAATAACGGGAGGGGTATTTGGTAATAATAAGTAGAAGAAGAATAATAGGAAGAGGAAGAACAGGGAAAAGGGAAGAGGAAGAAGAATCTACTCATGTTAGCAGAAGCCCTAGTAAAATGGGCAACACAGTAGTGGGGCGGGCAGGCTGGGGAGGTTTCCTACCACGTACGCAACCATGACGTATAATGATCATTTCGCGGTGAGGCGGGCACTTGTTTTGTTCACGCCGCAACTGTACAGACGTATACCAAAATGGCTGAGAAGGACACCAAGAATGCTCCTAAGAAGAAACCAGCGACCCATCCGCCTGCTGCTGAGATGTTTATGACAGCAATCACCGAACTGAAGGAGCGGAATGGATCTTCGCTGCAGGCAATCAAGAAGTACATCGAGCAGAACTTCGATGTCCAGATGGACCGACAGCTCATATTCATCAAGAGGGCTCTGAAGGCTGGTGTGGTGAAGGGCAAACTTACGCAGACGAAGGGTAAAGGTGCTTCGGGGTCATTCAAGTTGAATGTGCAAGCAGCCAAGGCACAGGCAGTGGAGAAGGCCAAGAAGGAAAAGGAGAAGGTCAAGAAGGAGAAAGAGAAGGAGAAGGCCAAGGCGAAAGCTGCAGCCCAGAAGGAGAAAAAGCAGAAGGCAGCCGCCGCTAAGAAGGCAAAGGCAGCACCAAAGAAAGTGAAGAAGCCAGTGAAGAAGACTACTGAGAAGAAAGAGAAGAAAAAGACACCAAAGAAGAAAGTCCCTGCCAAGAAATCGACACCCAAGAAGGCGACCAAGAAGGCGGTAGCCAAGAAACCAAAGGCTTCGAACCCCAAGAAACCCGCGGCAAAGAAGGTGACAAAGAAATCCAAGTGATTTCTGGATAGCCACTTTCCAGTGCCAACCAAACGGCTCTTTTCAGAGCCACCACATTTCCCATGAAAGAATACTTGTCTTAATGAAATAATAATAACAGTAATAATAACAACAAAAATAATAATGATAATAAACATTATTTATAGTATGAACCAATTCTGTGACCACTCGCACTGGTATAAGTCGGATTCTAATGCAAAAAAATTAAAGAATGAAGATTATATATTTATTAAATGGCTAGGTAATTGGACACTATTATCATATTATAAGAAGGAGGAACAAGGGGGCGGGATGTGAATGACATATAAGGTATAAAAATGTATATGAAACTAATTATATATGAAGTTAACATATATCGTGGAAAAAAAAATAACACGAAGAGAAAGGAAGAAACGTAAGAAATAAATAATGCAAAGAAAATGAACTGGAGAGGGAGATCGGTATTATTGATGAAATTTAAGATGTTGCCTTATATTTGAGTACTATTGACAATATCTTCCGAGAATTATGCATTTTGTTTTTTCCTAAGGGTCATTATTCCGTGCGTTTTCAGGGCGGGGGGGGGGAGGGACTCTTTCAGAAATCATATCGGCGTCGGCACAAGGGGGCGCTCTGACGTGAGTGCCATTCGCCGCCGGGTCGGCGCGGTGACGAGTTTCGTCACCCACGTCCGCAATCTGACCACAATAGCCGCTGTTCTCGCAAATTACCTCATTCGCTCAGCGTAACATCCAGTCTTCAGTATCGTACACAACTAGCTCTCATAAATCAAGATGTCAGGTCGCGGAAAAGGAGGAAAGGGTCTTGGAAAGGGTGGTGCCAAGCGTCATCGCAAGGTTCTACGAGACAACATCCAAGGTATCACGAAGCCTGCTATCCGCCGTCTAGCAAGAAGAGGTGGAGTCAAAAGAATCTCTGGTCTCATCTACGAAGAGACACGCGGTGTACTGAAAGTCTTCTTGGAGAATGTCATCCGTGATGCCGTCACCTACTGTGAGCACGCCAAGCGGAAGACTGTCACAGCCATGGACGTGGTCTATGCACTGAAAAGGCAGGGCCGCACCCTGTACGGTTTTGGCGGCTAGTCTAACCCTACGGTTATGGCTAGAAATAACGGCTCTTTTCAGAGCCACCACATGATCAAGAAAGAATGTTGTTGATTTAAAGTAGATGAATGATGATAATCAGTACTATAATAATATAAATCAATTTAGGAATTACTATAAATCTAATCTTTTCATACTTACATTATCATCATATAGTATCAAATTACCATTGCCTTATATACAGAGTGAGAATGACATGTGAGTAGCCAAAGAGGTGCTATTACATAGCAACAAGGTGCCAAAAAATGCCGGTTTTATTTTTCGTGACCAATAAAGAAGAAAAAATATTAATCATGTATCGCTGTGCTCTAACATTGGTAGACTACGTTTTGATCATAAGCTAGGAATAACACGGCAGCAATACCAATATGTATGTATCACGTGCGTCCAAAGGAAATAAACGACAATGATATAGATATAAATCATTACTTCTTATGCAAAGTCTTAATTTCTTTCAATCGATCGAACGGCTGTAGATATACTTGGGATGGGGTGAGGTAGGAAGAGAAATGGGGGGGGGGGGAGAGAATGAGTAGCATAAAAAAAGAAAGAATTGAAGAAAAAAAAGAGATAAAAGACGGCCTCCGCCCCTAATTATCCAGGTCGCTCTTTAGTCAGATTTTTGCTACCTGAAAAAACCCGGCTAAACTCCTTATTTTAATTTCAGTACAAACAGATAATAAAGTGTGTTTCCCCCAATATCATTAAAAGCATGACATTTTCACGAAGGGTTTAGACTGTAATAGAGAAATGAATTGATATTTATCGAGGTGCATTTAAAAATACATAAATTTCTATTTTGACTGGTTCACATGAAGGCATTTTCCTATGTCCTGATGAAAAAAAAATTAATGAGTAAAACTGAAGAAAATATCACAATATTCAATTTTCATTACCCTCACTTAAAAACGAGGTTTTATTTTTTGAAAATTCACCAGGAAAGGGGGATTATTTTCATTCGACCTGATAATAATATTATTGTACAAGCTGTAACGACATATCGCCATTTTTCGTCAGTACTACATCACATCAGGTCGTCACTTTCCTACGTGGATATTAATTTAAAAGCATACTTCGCTCAGCATGTATCTATTATGATATCGTGCTTAACAACAAACTGGGATGTTGTCCTGAATAATATCTCGTTGAAAATACTATTATTAATTTTCAAAAGAGTTTTCACTGATCCCAAAAATAATAAGTTTGCCGGTCATACAAAAATAATAAGATAAAATCACCACACTCATTGCATAATAACACTTTGTCGCCATCTCTCGACCAGGGGCAGTACAGGCGCCCATTGGCCAATGAAAGACCGGGCTCATTTGCATACGGACCGCGCCGCACCGGACCCGGACGCGGTGTATAAATAGGGCGATTGGGACGGGCCAATCGCATTAGCAATCGAATATCTAATCGGTGCACACGCTTCGTTACATTCTTCACATACCAGCTTACATTCATCATGGCTCCAACAGGTCAAGTTGCCAAGAAAGGTTCCAAGAAAGCAGTCAAGGCCCCCCGGCCCAGCGGTGGCAAGAAGAGGCACAGGAAAAGGAAGGAGAGCTACGGAATCTACATCTACAAAGTCCTTAAGCAGGTTCACCCTGATACCGGAATTTCTAGCCGGGCCATGACGATCATGAACAGCTTCGTCAACGACATCTTCGAGCGGATTGCCGGCGAATCTTCTCGGCTGGCCCAATACAACAAGAAATCTACCATCAGCAGTCGTGAGATACAGACCGCCGTGCGCCTTCTTCTTCCAGGGGAGCTTGCTAAGCACGCCGTGAGTGAGGGCACCAAAGCGGTGACGAAGTATACCACATCTAAATAGAGGGAGTTCTACTCTTCATGTACAAACAACGGCCCTTTTCAGGGCCACACAAATATTCAAGAAAGAATGCATTATGTAGTATGAAGGAATAAATAAGCATATGAATGAACGGTCGAATAAATTAAACGAATGAAATTGTAAGTAATAATAATAGAGTAAAATGTAAGAAAATATGACAGATGAAAATGAATCTGTTGTGAAAATCAAGTTCGTGTGTACTGGGAAAGGTGCCGATGATAAGGAATGATCATGAATGATTATGCGTTTGAGAATGCATGCATGCATGCTATAGCATGCTATAAATGAATACTGAAAAATGAATACTGAATGGGGGGGGGGGTATAAAGACGGAGATACGGGATGCAAAGCAAATCCAAATTAGCATTTAATTTGCGTATGTTATTGACAAGACCGGGGTCTTGATTTTTCATTGACTCATGATGTCCCCGTTCCCTAGTTTCTTACATGTTGTTACCTTCTCAAAAAAAAAACCATCCAGAATCGGTCGCCCCGTGAATTTAGTTTACTATTACCGTAGTGAAATTCGTCACCCCTTTGGTGCCTTTACTCACGCAGTGCCGTTGTGCACAGCGCCACCACCATACCACGCTTCGCGCGTTATGACAATAGAGCAACACAACTGACCAATCACGAGAGCTCTGCGGACGGTGCCGTTGGGTTTGGGATCTCTCGGAGCTCTTATAAATAGCGGTCATATTTTCAGCGGCAGTCACTCATCTCGTCTTCTACGTTCGATTCGCAGACTTACCATCAGACAAGTAACCAACCATGGCACGCACCAAGCAGACGGCTCGCAATCTACCGGAGGGAAGGCTCCCAGAAAGCAGTTGGCAACCAAGGCGGCCAGGAAGAGTGCCCCAGCCACCGGGGGAGTTAAAAAGCCACATAGGTACAGGCCTGGAACTGTCGCCCTGAGAGAGATTCGCCGCTACCAGAAGAGCACCGAGCTTCTGATCCGAAAACTCCCATTCCAGCGTCTAGTGAGGGAGATTGCCCAGGACTTCAAAACAGAGCTCCGCTTCCAGAGTTCCGCCGTGATGGCCCTTCAAGAAGCTAGCGAAGCCTATCTGGTCGGGCTATTTGAAGACACCAACCTGTGCGCCATCCATGCTAAGAGGGTTACCATCATGCCGAAAGATATCCAGCTGGCCCGTCGAATCCGTGGAGAACGCGCCTAGAGCGCCAATGCACTACAGCCTGTAGGGCATATAACCAAACGGCTCTTTTCAGAGCCACCATAACATCACGAAAGAATCACTGATATTATATGCAGTATATATGAATAATTGGTAAAAATAATGAATCCCTGGGGTAATTGAAATATTAAATAGATATAATGTACATCATACATATAACTTTGATCAAAATAGTGGTTGTGAGGGGGGGGGGGGGTAATTACCTGTAGTCGCATGAAGAGTGAGTGCGTATGTCACATGCCACTGTCACTGCTTGTCCTTATCTTGTACCATGACATCCTCCTCCCTCTTTCCTATTGAAATACAAAAAAATATATAGGAAATAAATAAATTACTGATAAAATCACCATAACAGTATATACACGCAGTCTTTATCATTTTTATTATTTTTAATATATAAAACAAACGTGGAATCACAAGCCTTCGCTTTCGGTTGTTTGATGATTTTGAAAGTAGGATTTATATAAGTTAGTTGGTATACTTGTTCTAATAAATATATTCCAGGGGTACATACTTTTTTCAAGTAGATCTCTTTGTAATTTTATTTGAATAAGAATTCACTTGCTATTCTGTTAATGAAATATAAAGTCAAAATAGATTCATGTATTCGTTATTGTATCGTATTTTGTTCAGGTAGGTATATCATGCAGCCATATTGCCACACAGTACACCACGAGCTTCCAAAACTGAGTTGTGTGTTCGATTATTTGAGGGATCATAATAAATTTTGGTGTGCACGTCATTATAATTTTTTCAAGAAAATGAAATAAATGGTGCACAGGAAAAGGTAGGGTTAGGGATAGTAAACAGATGAGAAGGATTCGCCGCAAGATGGCAGCAGTCACAAATATTGATTTTTGTTTCAGAGGCCGGACTGGCGACGGCGGTCAGCGAACCGTTGATTGGACAATAGTCGCAATACCCCGGCGGTAAATGCGAACGCCACATCGCGTATAAAAAGGCAGAAAAAAGCGCTGAGGAGTCATTACACGAATGCACACTGCTCCTGTCTGATCTTCAACTCGCTATCGGTTCATCTCATCAGTAAAACATCATGTCTGGAAGAGGAAAGAGTGGAAAGGCCCGAACCAAGGCAAAGACTCGCTCATCCCGTGCTGGTCTTCAGTTCCCAGTGGGACGTGTTCACCGATTTCTTCGAAAGGGCAGCTATGCACAGAGGGTAGGCGCTGGAGCACCCGTCTACATGGCTGCAGTACTGGAGTACCTGACTGCCGAAATCTTGGAACTCGCCGGTAATGCTGCTCGTGACAACAAGAAGTCTAGGATCATCCCTCGTCACCTTCAGCTCGCCGTACGCAACGACGAGGAACTGAACAAACTCTTGGGTGGTGTGACAATCGCACAAGGTGGCGTACTGCCAAACATCCAAGCCGTGTTGCTTCCAAAGAAAACCGCTAAATCAAGCTAGTTTGCCTCGGCGAACCCCCATTTCAACGGCCCTTATCAGGGCCACCAAATATTCACGAAAGAATTGTTTTTTTTTTCATTGGTATCCATCCCTCTTTCTCTCTCACTAACTCTATACAGATAAGGTACATGATGTGACTGATAAGAAAGATGAATTATGTCCAGTCATTTTAAGGATTTCAAATGAATACTGACAAATAATTTAGAAGATAAATGATGTCAAATAACTAAATTGAGTTCAGGGAGGCTCAACATGTTAATTTGAATAGAATTCCTAACAATTTAGTAACATGAAATTTCAAATAACGGGGGTGCGCTGGAAGGAATAATATGCATAGACGTAGAAGAAGAAGAAGTAGTAGTAGTAGTAGTAGTAGTAGTAAGAGTAGTAGTAGTAGTAGTAAGAGTAGTAGTAGTAATAGTAGTAAGAGTAGTAGTAGTAGTAGTAGTAGTAAGAGTAGTAATAGTAGTAGTAGTAGTAGTAGTAGTAGTAGTAGTAGTAGTGGTATGTCAAACTCAGGAAGTCCTAAACTATCGTCATAACGAGTGCCAAAGTTTCTTCAATCATTCAGATTACAGTAAATGTCACACATTCTTGATGTCGACCAACGCCCCCTTGTGGCGAGTTTTTCCTAGTCTCGGTGTTCTGGCATTAAAATCAGTGGCTGTATTTACTACGCCATGATGGTAATACCGAACAAAGATTTTTTAAATGTTTTATCAATGATAGCATGCGGACGAATATAAAAGGACATGTGCATGTTTATGGGCGAAAAATCTGTAAAAAATAATAATGATATAGAAATATCGTTACAAATTGCCTTCGAAAAGGAAAATAACGGGAGGGGTATTTGGTAATAATAAGTAGAAGAAGAATAATAGGAAGAGGAAGAACAGGGAAAAGGGAAGAGGAAGAAGAATCTACTCATGTTAGCAGAAGCCCTAGTAAAATGGGCAACACAGTAGTGGGGCGGGCAGGCTGGGGAGGTTTCCTACCACGTACGCAACCATGACGTATAATGATCATTTCGCGGTGAGGCGGGCACTTGTTTTGTTCACGCCGCAACTGTACAGACGTATACCAAAATGGCTGAGAAGGACACCAAGAATGCTCCTAAGAAGAAACCAGCGACCCATCCGCCTGCTGCTGAGATGGTTATGACAGCAATCACCGAACTGAAGGAGCGGAATGGATCTTCGCTGCAGGCAATCAAGAAGTACATCGAGCAGAACTTCGATGTCCAGATGGACCGACAGCTCATATTCATCAAGAGGGCTCTGAAGGCTGGTGTGGTGAAGGGCAAACTTACGCAGACGAAGGGTAAAGGTGCTTCGGGGTCATTCAAGTTGAATGTGCAAGCAGCCAAGGCACAGGCAGTGGAGAAGGCCAAGAAGGAAAAGGAGAAGGTCAAGAAGGAGAAAGAGAAGGAGAAGGCCAAGGCGAAAGCTGCAGCCCAGAAGGAGAAAAAGCAGAAGGCAGCCGCCGCTAAGAAGGCAAAGGCAGCACCAAAGAAAGTGAAGAAGCCAGTGAAGAAGACTACTGAGAAGAAAGAGAAGAAAAAGACACCAAAGAAGAAAGTCCCTGCCAAGAAATCGACACCCAAGAAGGCGACCAAGAAGGCGGTAGCCAAGAAACCAAAGGCTTCGAACCCCAAGAAACCCGCGGCAAAGAAGGTGACAAAGAAATCCAAGTGATTTCTGGATAGCCACTTTCCAGTGCCAACCAAACGGCTCTTTTCAGAGCCACCACATTTCCATGAAAGAATACTTGTCTTAATGAAATAATAATAACAGTAATAATAACAACAAAAATAATAATGATAATAAACATTATTTATAGTATGAACCAATTCTGTGACCACTCGCACTGGTATAAGTCGGATTCTAATGCAAAAAAATTAAAGAATGAAGATTATATATTTATTAAATGGCTAGGTAATTGGACACTATTATCATATTATAAGAAGGAGGAACAAGGGGGCGGGATGTGAATGACATATAAGGTATAAAAATGTATATGAAACTAATTATATATGAAGTTAACATATATCGTGGAAAAAAAAATAACACGAAGAGAAAGGAAGAAAACGTAAGAAATAAATAATGCAAAGAAAATGAACTGGAGAGGGAGATCGGTATTATTGATGAAATTTAAGATGTTGCCTTATATTTGAGTACTATTGACAATATCTTCCGAGAATTATGCATTTTGTTTTTTCCTAAGGGTCATTATTCCGTGCGTTTTCAGGGCGGGGGGGGGGGAGGGACTCTTTCAGAAATCATATCGGCGTCGGCACAAGGGGGCGCTCTGACGTGAGTGCCATTCGCCGCCGGGTCGGCGCGGTGACGAGTTTCGTCACCCACGTCCGCAATCTGACCACAATAGCCGCTGTTCTCGCAAATTACCTCATTCGCTCAGCGTAACATCCAGTCTTCAGTATCGTACACAACTAGCTCTCATAAATCAAGATGTCAGGTCGCGGAAAAGGAGGAAAGGGTCTTGGAAAGGGTGGTGCCAAGCGTCATCGCAAGGTTCTACGAGACAACATCCAAGGTATCACGAAGCCTGCTATCCGCCGTCTAGCAAGAAGAGGTGGAGTCAAAAGAATCTCTGGTCTCATCTACGAAGAGACACGCGGTGTACTGAAAGTCTTCTTGGAGAATGTCATCCGTGATGCCGTCACCTACTGTGAGCACGCCAAGCGGAAGACTGTCACAGCCATGGACGTGGTCTATGCACTGAAAAGGCAGGGCCGCACCCTGTACGGTTTTGGCGGCTAGTCTAACCCTACGGTTATGGCTAGAAATAACGGCTCTTTTCAGAGCCACCACATGATCAAGAAAGAATGTTGTTGATTTAAAGTAGATGAATGATGATAATCAGTACTATAATAATATAAATCAATTTAGGAATTACTATAAATCTAATCTTTTCATACTTACATTATCATCATATAGTATCAAATTACCATTGCCTTATATACAGAGTGAGAATGACATGTGAGTAGCCAAAGAGGTGCTATTACATAGCAACAAGGTGCCAAAAAATGCCGGTTTTATTTTTCGTGACCAATAAAGAAGAAAAAATATTAATCATGTATCGCTGTGCTCTAACATTGGTAGACTACGTTTTGATCATAAGCTAGGAATAACACGGCAGCAATACCAATATGTATGTATCACGTGCGTCCAAAGGAAATAAACGACAATGATATAGATATAAATCATTACTTCTTATGCAAAGTCTTAATTTCTTTCAATCGATCGAACGGCTGTAGATATACTTGGGATGGGGTGAGGTAGGAAGAGAAATGGGGGGGGGGGAGAGAATGAGTAGCATAAAAAAAGAAAGAATTGAAGAAAAAAAAGAGATAAAAGACGGCCTCCGCCCCTAATTATCCAGGTCGCTCTTTAGTCAGATTTTGCTACCTGAAAAAACCCGGCTAAACTCCTTATTTTAATTTCAGTACAAACAGATAATAAAGTGTGTTTCCCCCAATATCATTAAAAGCATGACATTTTCACGAAGGGTTTAGACTGTAATAGAGAAATGAATTGATATTTATCGAGGTGCATTTAAAAATACATAAATTTCTATTTTGACTGGTTCACATGAAGGCATTTTCCTATGTCCTGATGAAAAAAAAATTAATGAGTAAAACTGAAGAAAATATCACAATATTCAATTTTCATTACCCTCACTTAAAAACGAGGTTTTATTTTTTGAAAATTCACCAGGAAAGGGGGATTATTTTCATTCGACCTGATAATAATATTATTGTACAAGCTGTAACGACATATCGCCATTTTTCGTCAGTACTACATCACATCAGGTCGTCACTTTCCTACGTGGATATTAATTTAAAAGCATACTTCGCTCAGCATGTATCTATTATGATATCGTGCTTAACAACAAACTGGGATGTTGTCCTGAATAATATCTCGTTGAAAATACTATTATTAATTTTCAAAAGAGTTTTCACTGATCCCAAAAATAATAAGTTTGCCGGTCATACAAAAATAATAAGATAAAATCACCACACTCATTGCATAATAACACTTTGTCGCCATCTCTCGACCAGGGGCAGTACAGGCGCCCATTGGCCAATGAAAGACCGGGCTCATTTGCATACGGACCGCGCCGCACCGGACCCGGACGCGGTGTATAAATAGGGCGATTGGGACGGGCCAATCGCATTAGCAATCGAATATCTAATCGGTGCACACGCTTCGTTACATTCTTCACATACCAGCTTACATTCATCATGGCTCCAACAGGTCAAGTTGCCAAGAAAGGTTCCAAGAAAGCAGTCAAGGCCCCCCGGCCCAGCGGTGGCAAGAAGAGGCACAGGAAAAGGAAGGAGAGCTACGGAATCTACATCTACAAAGTCCTTAAGCAGGTTCACCCTGATACCGGAATTTCTAGCCGGGCCATGACGATCATGAACAGCTTCGTCAACGACATCTTCGAGCGGATTGCCGGCGAATCTTCTCGGCTGGCCCAATACAACAAGAAATCTACCATCAGCAGTCGTGAGATACAGACCGCCGTGCGCCTTCTTCTTCCAGGGGAGCTTGCTAAGCACGCCGTGAGTGAGGGCACCAAAGCGGTGACGAAGTATACCACATCTAAATAGAGGGAGTTCTACTCTTCATGTACAAACAACGGCCCTTTTCAGGGCCACACAAATATTCAAGAAAGAATGCATTATGTAGTATGAAGGAATAAATAAGCATATGAATGAACGGTCGAATAAATTAAACGAATGAAATTGTAAGTAATAATAATAGAGTAAAATGTAAGAAAATATGACAGATGAAAATGAATCTGTTGTGAAAATCAAGTTCGTGTGTACTGGGAAAGGTGCCGATGATAAGGAATGATCATGAATGATTATGCGTTTGAGAATGCATGCATGCATGCTATAGCATGCTATAAATGAATACTGAAAAATGAATACTGAATGGGGGGGGGGTATAAAGACGGAGATACGGGATGCAAAGCAAATCCAAATTAGCATTTAATTTGCGTATGTTATTGACAAGACCGGGGTCTTGATTTTTCATTGACTCATGATGTCCCCGTTCCCTAGTTTCTTACATGTTGTTACCTTCTCAAAAAAAAAACCATCCAGAATCGGTCGCCCCGTGAATTTAGTTTACTATTACCGTAGTGAAATTCGTCACCCCTTTGGTGCCTTTACTCACGCAGTGCCGTTGTGCACAGCGCCACCACCATACCACGCTTCGCGCGTTATGACAATAGAGCAACACAACTGACCAATCACGAGAGCTCTGCGGACGGTGCCGTTGGGTTTGGGATCTCTCGGAGCTCTTATAAATAGCGGTCATATTTTCAGCGGCAGTCACTCATCTCGTCTTCTACGTTCGATTCGCAGACTTACCATCAGACAAGTAACCAACCATGGCACGCACCAAGCAGACGGCTCGCAAATCTACCGGAGGGAAGGCTCCCAGAAAGCAGTTGGCAACCAAGGCGGCCAGGAAGAGTGCCCCAGCCACCGGGGGAGTTAAAAAGCCACATAGGTACAGGCCTGGAACTGTCGCCCTGAGAGAGATTCGCCGCTACCAGAAGAGCACCGAGCTTCTGATCCGAAAACTCCCATTCCAGCGTCTAGTGAGGGAGATTGCCCAGGACTTCAAAACAGAGCTCCGCTTCCAGAGTTCCGCCGTGATGGCCCTTCAAGAAGCTAGCGAAGCCTATCTGGTCGGGCTATTTGAAGACACCAACCTGTGCGCCATCCATGCTAAGAGGGTTACCATCATGCCGAAAGATATCCAGCTGGCCCGTCGAATCCGTGGAGAACGCGCCTAGAGCGCCAATGCACTACAGCCTGTAGGGCATATAACCAAACGGCTCTTTTCAGAGCCACCATAACATCACGAAAGAATCACTGATATTATATGCAGTATATATGAATAATTGGTAAAAATAATGAATCCCTGGGGTAATTGAAATATTAAATAGATATAATGTACATCATACATATAACTTTGATCAAAATAGTGGTTGTGAGGGGGGGGGGGGTAATTACCTGTAGTCGCATGAAGAGTGAGTGCGTATGTCACATGCCACTGTCACTGCTTGTCCTTATCTTGTACCATGACATCCTCCTCCCTCTTTCCTATTGAAATACAAAAAAATATATAGGAAATAAATAAATTACTGATAAAATCACCATAACAGTATATACACGCAGTCTTTATCATTTTTATTATTTTTAATATATAAAACAAACGTGGAATCACAAGCCTTCGCTTTCGGTTGTTTGATGATTTTGAAAGTAGGATTTATATAAGTTAGTTGGTATACTTGTTCTAATAAATATATTCCAGGGGTACATACTTTTTTCAAGTAGATCTCTTTGTAATTTTATTTGAATAAGAATTCACTTGCTATTCTGTTAATGAAATATAAAGTCAAAATAGATTCATGTATTCGTTATTGTATCGTATTTTGTTCAGGTAGGTATATCATGCAGCCATATTGCCACACAGTACACCACGAGCTTCCAAAACTGAGTTGTGTGTTCGATTATTTGAGGGATCATAATAAATTTTGGTGTGCACGTCATTATAATTTTTTCAAGAAAATGAAATAAATGGTGCACAGGAAAAGGTAGGGTTAGGGATAGTAAACAGATGAGAAGGATTCGCCGCAAGATGGCAGCAGTCACAAATATTGATTTTTGTTTCAGAGGCCGGACTGGCGACGGCGGTCAGCGAACCGTTGATTGGACAATAGTCGCAATACCCCGGCGGTAAATGCGAACGCCACATCGCGTATAAAAAGGCAGAAAAAAGCGCTGAGGAGTCATTACACGAATGCACACTGCTCCTGTCTGATCTTCAACTCGCTATCGGTTCATCTCATCAGTAAAACATCATGTCTGGAAGAGGAAAGAGTGGAAAGGCCCGAACCAAGGCAAAGACTCGCTCATCCCGTGCTGGTCTTCAGTTCCCAGTGGGACGTGTTCACCGATTTCTTCGAAAGGGCAGCTATGCACAGAGGGTAGGCGCTGGAGCACCCGTCTACATGGCTGCAGTACTGGAGTACCTGACTGCCGAAATCTTGGAACTCGCCGGTAATGCTGCTCGTGACAACAAGAAGTCTAGGATCATCCCTCGTCACCTTCAGCTCGCCGTACGCAACGACGAGGAACTGAACAAACTCTTGGGTGGTGTGACAATCGCACAAGGTGGCGTACTGCCAAACATCCAAGCCGTGTTGCTTCCAAAGAAAACCGCTAAATCAAGCTAGTTTGCCTCGGCGAACCCCCATTTCAACGGCCCTTATCAGGGCCACCAAATATTCACGAAAGAATTGTTTTTTTTTTCATTGGTATCCATCCCTCTTTCTCTCTCACTAACTCTATACAGATAAGGTACATGATGTGACTGATAAGAAAGATGAATTATGTCCAGTCATTTTAAGGATTTCAAATGAATACTGACAAATAATTTAGAAGATAAATGATGTCAAATAACTAAATTGAGTTCAGGGAGGCTCAACATGTTAATTTGAATAGAATTCCTAACAATTTAGTAACATGAAATTTCAAATAACGGGGGTGCGCTGGAAGGAATAATATGCATAGACGTAGAAGAAGAAGAAGTAGTAGTAGTAGTAGTAGTAGTAGTAAGAGTAGTAGTAGTAGTAGTAAGAGTAGTAGTAGTAATAGTAGTAAGAGTAGTAGTAGTAGTAGTAGTAGTAAGAGTAGTAATAGTAGTAGTAGTAGTAGTAGTAGTAGTAGTAGTAGTAGTGGTATGTCAAACTCAGGAAGTCCTAAACTATCGTCATAACGAGTGCCAAAGTTTCTTCAATCATTCAGATTACAGTAAATGTCACACATTCTTGATGTCGACCAACGCCCCCTTGTGGCGAGTTTTTCCTAGTCTCGGTGTTCTGGCATTAAAATCAGTGGCTGTATTTACTACGCCATGATGGTAATACCGAACAAAGATTTTTTAAATGTTTTATCAATGATAGCATGCGGACGAATATAAAAGGACATGTGCATGTTTATGGGCGAAAAATCTGTAAAAAATAATAATGATATAGAAATATCGTTACAAATTGCCTTCGAAAAGGAAAATAACGGGAGGGGTATTTGGTAATAATAAGTAGAAGAAGAATAATAGGAAGAGGAAGAACAGGGAAAAGGGAAGAGGAAGAAGAATCTACTCATGTTAGCAGAAGCCCTAGTAAAATGGGCAACACAGTAGTGGGGCGGGCAGGCTGGGGAGGTTTCCTACCACGTACGCAACCATGACGTATAATGATCATTTCGCGGTGAGGCGGGCACTTGTTTTGTTCACGCCGCAACTGTACAGACGTATACCAAAATGGCTGAGAAGGACACCAAGAATGCTCCTAAGAAGAAACCAGCGACCCATCCGCCTGCTGCTGAGATGGTTATGACAGCAATCACCGAACTGAAGGAGCGGAATGGATCTTCGCTGCAGGCAATCAAGAAGTACATCGAGCAGAACTTCGATGTCCAGATGGACCGACAGCTCATATTCATCAAGAGGGCTCTGAAGGCTGGTGTGGTGAAGGGCAAACTTACGCAGACGAAGGGTAAAGGTGCTTCGGGGTCATTCAAGTTGAATGTGCAAGCAGCCAAGGCACAGGCAGTGGAGAAGGCCAAGAAGGAAAAGGAGAAGGTCAAGAAGGAGAAAGAGAAGGAGAAGGCCAAGGCGAAAGCTGCAGCCCAGAAGGAGAAAAAGCAGAAGGCAGCCGCCGCTAAGAAGGCAAAGGCAGCACCAAAGAAAGTGAAGAAGCCAGTGAAGAAGACTACTGAGAAGAAAGAGAAGAAAAAGACACCAAAGAAGAAAGTCCCTGCCAAGAAATCGACACCCAAGAAGGCGACCAAGAAGGCGGTAGCCAAGAAACCAAAGGCTTCGAACCCCAAGAAACCCGCGGCAAAGAAGGTGACAAAGAAATCCAAGTGATTTCTGGATAGCCACTTTCCAGTGCCAACCAAACGGCTCTTTTCAGAGCCACCACATTTCCATGAAAGAATACTTGTCTTAATGAAATAATAATAACAGTAATAATAACAACAAAAATAATAATGATAATAAACATTATTTATAGTATGAACCAATTCTGTGACCACTCGCACTGGTATAAGTCGGATTCTAATGCAAAAAAATTAAAGAATGAAGATTATATATTTATTAAATGGCTAGGTAATTGGACACTATTATCATATTATAAGAAGGAGGAACAAGGGGGCGGGATGTGAATGACATATAAGGTATAAAAATGTATATGAAACTAATTATATATGAAGTTAACATATATCGTGGAAAAAAAAATAACACGAAGAGAAAGGAAGAAAACGTAAGAAATAAATAATGCAAAGAAAATGAACTGGAGAGGGAGATCGGTATTATTGATGAAATTTAAGATGTTGCCTTATATTTGAGTACTATTGACAATATCTTCCGAGAATTATGCATTTTGTTTTTTCCTAAGGGTCATTATTCCGTGCGTTTTCAGGGCGGGGGGGGGGGAGGGACTCTTTCAGAAATCATATCGGCGTCGGCACAAGGGGGCGCTCTGACGTGAGTGCCATTCGCCGCCGGGTCGGCGCGGTGACGAGTTTCGTCACCCACGTCCGCAATCTGACCACAATAGCCGCTGTTCTCGCAAATTACCTCATTCGCTCAGCGTAACATCCAGTCTTCAGTATCGTACACAACTAGCTCTCATAAATCAAGATGTCAGGTCGCGGAAAAGGAGGAAAGGGTCTTGGAAAGGGTGGTGCCAAGCGTCATCGCAAGGTTCTACGAGACAACATCCAAGGTATCACGAAGCCTGCTATCCGCCGTCTAGCAAGAAGAGGTGGAGTCAAAAGAATCTCTGGTCTCATCTACGAAGAGACACGCGGTGTACTGAAAGTCTTCTTGGAGAATGTCATCCGTGATGCCGTCACCTACTGTGAGCACGCCAAGCGGAAGACTGTCACAGCCATGGACGTGGTCTATGCACTGAAAAGGCAGGGCCGCACCCTGTACGGTTTTGGCGGCTAGTCTAACCCTACGGTTATGGCTAGAAATAACGGCTCTTTTCAGAGCCACCACATGATCAAGAAAGAATGTTGTTGATTTAAAGTAGATGAATGATGATAATCAGTACTATAATAATATAAATCAATTTAGGAATTACTATAAATCTAATCTTTTCATACTTACATTATCATCATATAGTATCAAATTACCATTGCCTTATATACAGAGTGAGAATGACATGTGAGTAGCCAAAGAGGTGCTATTACATAGCAACAAGGTGCCAAAAAATGCCGGTTTTATTTTTCGTGACCAATAAAGAAGAAAAAATATTAATCATGTATCGCTGTGCTCTAACATTGGTAGACTACGTTTTGATCATAAGCTAGGAATAACACGGCAGCAATACCAATATGTATGTATCACGTGCGTCCAAAGGAAATAAACGACAATGATATAGATATAAATCATTACTTCTTATGCAAAGTCTTAATTTCTTTCAATCGATCGAACGGCTGTAGATATACTTGGGATGGGGTGAGGTAGGAAGAGAAATGGGGGGGGGGGAGAGAATGAGTAGCATAAAAAAAGAAAGAATTGAAGAAAAAAAAGAGATAAAAGACGGCCTCCGCCCCTAATTATCCAGGTCGCTCTTTAGTCAGATTTTGCTACCTGAAAAAACCCGGCTAAACTCCTTATTTTAATTTCAGTACAAACAGATAATAAAGTGTGTTTCCCCCAATATCATTAAAAGCATGACATTTTCACGAAGGGTTTAGACTGTAATAGAGAAATGAATTGATATTTATCGAGGTGCATTTAAAAATACATAAATTTCTATTTTGACTGGTTCACATGAAGGCATTTTCCTATGTCCTGATGAAAAAAAAATTAATGAGTAAAACTGAAGAAAATATCACAATATTCAATTTTCATTACCCTCACTTAAAAACGAGGTTTTATTTTTTGAAAATTCACCAGGAAAGGGGGATTATTTTCATTCGACCTGATAATAATATTATTGTACAAGCTGTAACGACATATCGCCATTTTTCGTCAGTACTACATCACATCAGGTCGTCACTTTCCTACGTGGATATTAATTTAAAAGCATACTTCGCTCAGCATGTATCTATTATGATATCGTGCTTAACAACAAACTGGGATGTTGTCCTGAATAATATCTCGTTGAAAATACTATTATTAATTTTCAAAAGAGTTTTCACTGATCCCAAAAATAATAAGTTTGCCGGTCATACAAAAATAATAAGATAAAATCACCACACTCATTGCATAATAACACTTTGTCGCCATCTCTCGACCAGGGGCAGTACAGGCGCCCATTGGCCAATGAAAGACCGGGCTCATTTGCATACGGACCGCGCCGCACCGGACCCGGACGCGGTGTATAAATAGGGCGATTGGGACGGGCCAATCGCATTAGCAATCGAATATCTAATCGGTGCACACGCTTCGTTACATTCTTCACATACCAGCTTACATTCATCATGGCTCCAACAGGTCAAGTTGCCAAGAAAGGTTCCAAGAAAGCAGTCAAGGCCCCCCGGCCCAGCGGTGGCAAGAAGAGGCACAGGAAAAGGAAGGAGAGCTACGGAATCTACATCTACAAAGTCCTTAAGCAGGTTCACCCTGATACCGGAATTTCTAGCCGGGCCATGACGATCATGAACAGCTTCGTCAACGACATCTTCGAGCGGATTGCCGGCGAATCTTCTCGGCTGGCCCAATACAACAAGAAATCTACCATCAGCAGTCGTGAGATACAGACCGCCGTGCGCCTTCTTCTTCCAGGGGAGCTTGCTAAGCACGCCGTGAGTGAGGGCACCAAAGCGGTGACGAAGTATACCACATCTAAATAGAGGGAGTTCTACTCTTCATGTACAAACAACGGCCCTTTTCAGGGCCACACAAATATTCAAGAAAGAATGCATTATGTAGTATGAAGGAATAAATAAGCATATGAATGAACGGTCGAATAAATTAAACGAATGAAATTGTAAGTAATAATAATAGAGTAAAATGTAAGAAAATATGACAGATGAAAATGAATCTGTTGTGAAAATCAAGTTCGTGTGTACTGGGAAAGGTGCCGATGATAAGGAATGATCATGAATGATTATGCGTTTGAGAATGCATGCATGCATGCTATAGCATGCTATAAATGAATACTGAAAAATGAATACTGAATGGGGGGGGGGTATAAAGACGGAGATACGGGATGCAAAGCAAATCCAAATTAGCATTTAATTTGCGTATGTTATTGACAAGACCGGGGTCTTGATTTTTCATTGACTCATGATGTCCCCGTTCCCTAGTTTCTTACATGTTGTTACCTTCTCAAAAAAAAAACCATCCAGAATCGGTCGCCCCGTGAATTTAGTTTACTATTACCGTAGTGAAATTCGTCACCCCTTTGGTGCCTTTACTCACGCAGTGCCGTTGTGCACAGCGCCACCACCATACCACGCTTCGCGCGTTATGACAATAGAGCAACACAACTGACCAATCACGAGAGCTCTGCGGACGGTGCCGTTGGGTTTGGGATCTCTCGGAGCTCTTATAAATAGCGGTCATATTTTCAGCGGCAGTCACTCATCTCGTCTTCTACGTTCGATTCGCAGACTTACCATCAGACAAGTAACCAACCATGGCACGCACCAAGCAGACGGCTCGCAAATCTACCGGAGGGAAGGCTCCCAGAAAGCAGTTGGCAACCAAGGCGGCCAGGAAGAGTGCCCCAGCCACCGGGGGAGTTAAAAAGCCACATAGGTACAGGCCTGGAACTGTCGCCCTGAGAGAGATTCGCCGCTACCAGAAGAGCACCGAGCTTCTGATCCGAAAACTCCCATTCCAGCGTCTAGTGAGGGAGATTGCCCAGGACTTCAAAACAGAGCTCCGCTTCCAGAGTTCCGCCGTGATGGCCCTTCAAGAAGCTAGCGAAGCCTATCTGGTCGGGCTATTTGAAGACACCAACCTGTGCGCCATCCATGCTAAGAGGGTTACCATCATGCCGAAAGATATCCAGCTGGCCCGTCGAATCCGTGGAGAACGCGCCTAGAGCGCCAATGCACTACAGCCTGTAGGGCATATAACCAAACGGCTCTTTTCAGAGCCACCATAACATCACGAAAGAATCACTGATATTATATGCAGTATATATGAATAATTGGTAAAAATAATGAATCCCTGGGGTAATTGAAATATTAAATAGATATAATGTACATCATACATATAACTTTGATCAAAATAGTGGTTGTGAGGGGGGGGGGGGTAATTACCTGTAGTCGCATGAAGAGTGAGTGCGTATGTCACATGCCACTGTCACTGCTTGTCCTTATCTTGTACCATGACATCCTCCTCCCTCTTTCCTATTGAAATACAAAAAAATATATAGGAAATAAATAAATTACTGATAAAATCACCATAACAGTATATACACGCAGTCTTTATCATTTTTATTATTTTTAATATATAAAACAAACGTGGAATCACAAGCCTTCGCTTTCGGTTGTTTGATGATTTTGAAAGTAGGATTTATATAAGTTAGTTGGTATACTTGTTCTAATAAATATATTCCAGGGGTACATACTTTTTTCAAGTAGATCTCTTTGTAATTTTATTTGAATAAGAATTCACTTGCTATTCTGTTAATGAAATATAAAGTCAAAATAGATTCATGTATTCGTTATTGTATCGTATTTTGTTCAGGTAGGTATATCATGCAGCCATATTGCCACACAGTACACCACGAGCTTCCAAAACTGAGTTGTGTGTTCGATTATTTGAGGGATCATAATAAATTTTGGTGTGCACGTCATTATAATTTTTTCAAGAAAATGAAATAAATGGTGCACAGGAAAAGGTAGGGTTAGGGATAGTAAACAGATGAGAAGGATTCGCCGCAAGATGGCAGCAGTCACAAATATTGATTTTTGTTTCAGAGGCCGGACTGGCGACGGCGGTCAGCGAACCGTTGATTGGACAATAGTCGCAATACCCCGGCGGTAAATGCGAACGCCACATCGCGTATAAAAAGGCAGAAAAAAGCGCTGAGGAGTCATTACACGAATGCACACTGCTCCTGTCTGATCTTCAACTCGCTATCGGTTCATCTCATCAGTAAAACATCATGTCTGGAAGAGGAAAGAGTGGAAAGGCCCGAACCAAGGCAAAGACTCGCTCATCCCGTGCTGGTCTTCAGTTCCCAGTGGGACGTGTTCACCGATTTCTTCGAAAGGGCAGCTATGCACAGAGGGTAGGCGCTGGAGCACCCGTCTACATGGCTGCAGTACTGGAGTACCTGACTGCCGAAATCTTGGAACTCGCCGGTAATGCTGCTCGTGACAACAAGAAGTCTAGGATCATCCCTCGTCACCTTCAGCTCGCCGTACGCAACGACGAGGAACTGAACAAACTCTTGGGTGGTGTGACAATCGCACAAGGTGGCGTACTGCCAAACATCCAAGCCGTGTTGCTTCCAAAGAAAACCGCTAAATCAAGCTAGTTTGCCTCGGCGAACCCCCATTTCAACGGCCCTTATCAGGGCCACCAAATATTCACGAAAGAATTGTTTTTTTTTTCATTGGTATCCATCCCTCTTTCTCTCTCACTAACTCTATACAGATAAGGTACATGATGTGACTGATAAGAAAGATGAATTATGTCCAGTCATTTTAAGGATTTCAAATGAATACTGACAAATAATTTAGAAGATAAATGATGTCAAATAACTAAATTGAGTTCAGGGAGGCTCAACATGTTAATTTGAATAGAATTCCTAACAATTTAGTAACATGAAATTTCAAATAACGGGGGTGCGCTGGAAGGAATAATATGCATAGACGTAGAAGAAGAAGAAGTAGTAGTAGTAGTAGTAGTAGTAGTAGTAAGAGTAGTAGTAGTAGTAGTAAGAGTAGTAGTAGTAATAGTAGTAAGAGTAGTAGTAGTAGTAGTAGTAGTAAGAGTAGTAATAGTAGTAGTAGTAGTAGTAGTAGTAGTAGTAGTAGTAGTGGTATGTCAAACTCAGGAAGTCCTAAACTATCGTCATAACGAGTGCCAAAGTTTCTTCAATCATTCAGATTACAGTAAATGTCACACATTCTTGATGTCGACCAACGCCCCCTTGTGGCGAGTTTTTCCTAGTCTCGGTGTTCTGGCATTAAAATCAGTGGCTGTATTTACTACGCCATGATGGTAATACCGAACAAAGATTTTTTAAATGTTTTATCAATGATAGCATGCGGACGAATATAAAAGGACATGTGCATGTTTATGGGCGAAAAATCTGTAAAAAATAATAATGATATAGAAATATCGTTACAAATTGCCTTCGAAAAGGAAAATAACGGGAGGGGTATTTGGTAATAATAAGTAGAAGAAGAATAATAGGAAGAGGAAGAACAGGGAAAAGGGAAGAGGAAGAAGAATCTACTCATGTTAGCAGAAGCCCTAGTAAAATGGGCAACACAGTAGTGGGGCGGGCAGGCTGGGGAGGTTTCCTACCACGTACGCAACCATGACGTATAATGATCATTTCGCGGTGAGGCGGGCACTTGTTTTGTTCACGCCGCAACTGTACAGACGTATACCAAAATGGCTGAGAAGGACACCAAGAATGCTCCTAAGAAGAAACCAGCGACCCATCCGCCTGCTGCTGAGATGGTTATGACAGCAATCACCGAACTGAAGGAGCGGAATGGATCTTCGCTGCAGGCAATCAAGAAGTACATCGAGCAGAACTTCGATGTCCAGATGGACCGACAGCTCATATTCATCAAGAGGGCTCTGAAGGCTGGTGTGGTGAAGGGCAAACTTACGCAGACGAAGGGTAAAGGTGCTTCGGGGTCATTCAAGTTGAATGTGCAAGCAGCCAAGGCACAGGCAGTGGAGAAGGCCAAGAAGGAAAAGGAGAAGGTCAAGAAGGAGAAAGAGAAGGAGAAGGCCAAGGCGAAAGCTGCAGCCCAGAAGGAGAAAAAGCAGAAGGCAGCCGCCGCTAAGAAGGCAAAGGCAGCACCAAAGAAAGTGAAGAAGCCAGTGAAGAAGACTACTGAGAAGAAAGAGAAGAAAAAGACACCAAAGAAGAAAGTCCCTGCCAAGAAATCGACACCCAAGAAGGCGACCAAGAAGGCGGTAGCCAAGAAACCAAAGGCTTCGAACCCCAAGAAACCCGCGGCAAAGAAGGTGACAAAGAAATCCAAGTGATTTCTGGATAGCCACTTTCCAGTGCCAACCAAACGGCTCTTTTCAGAGCCACCACATTTCCATGAAAGAATACTTGTCTTAATGAAATAATAATAACAGTAATAATAACAACAAAAATAATAATGATAATAAACATTATTTATAGTATGAACCAATTCTGTGACCACTCGCACTGGTATAAGTCGGATTCTAATGCAAAAAAATTAAAGAATGAAGATTATATATTTATTAAATGGCTAGGTAATTGGACACTATTATCATATTATAAGAAGGAGGAACAAGGGGGCGGGATGTGAATGACATATAAGGTATAAAAATGTATATGAAACTAATTATATATGAAGTTAACATATATCGTGGAAAAAAAAATAACACGAAGAGAAAGGAAGAAAACGTAAGAAATAAATAATGCAAAGAAAATGAACTGGAGAGGGAGATCGGTATTATTGATGAAATTTAAGATGTTGCCTTATATTTGAGTACTATTGACAATATCTTCCGAGAATTATGCATTTTGTTTTTTCCTAAGGGTCATTATTCCGTGCGTTTTCAGGGCGGGGGGGGGGGAGGGACTCTTTCAGAAATCATATCGGCGTCGGCACAAGGGGGCGCTCTGACGTGAGTGCCATTCGCCGCCGGGTCGGCGCGGTGACGAGTTTCGTCACCCACGTCCGCAATCTGACCACAATAGCCGCTGTTCTCGCAAATTACCTCATTCGCTCAGCGTAACATCCAGTCTTCAGTATCGTACACAACTAGCTCTCATAAATCAAGATGTCAGGTCGCGGAAAAGGAGGAAAGGGTCTTGGAAAGGGTGGTGCCAAGCGTCATCGCAAGGTTCTACGAGACAACATCCAAGGTATCACGAAGCCTGCTATCCGCCGTCTAGCAAGAAGAGGTGGAGTCAAAAGAATCTCTGGTCTCATCTACGAAGAGACACGCGGTGTACTGAAAGTCTTCTTGGAGAATGTCATCCGTGATGCCGTCACCTACTGTGAGCACGCCAAGCGGAAGACTGTCACAGCCATGGACGTGGTCTATGCACTGAAAAGGCAGGGCCGCACCCTGTACGGTTTTGGCGGCTAGTCTAACCCTACGGTTATGGCTAGAAATAACGGCTCTTTTCAGAGCCACCACATGATCAAGAAAGAATGTTGTTGATTTAAAGTAGATGAATGATGATAATCAGTACTATAATAATATAAATCAATTTAGGAATTACTATAAATCTAATCTTTTCATACTTACATTATCATCATATAGTATCAAATTACCATTGCCTTATATACAGAGTGAGAATGACATGTGAGTAGCCAAAGAGGTGCTATTACATAGCAACAAGGTGCCAAAAAATGCCGGTTTTATTTTTCGTGACCAATAAAGAAGAAAAAATATTAATCATGTATCGCTGTGCTCTAACATTGGTAGACTACGTTTTGATCATAAGCTAGGAATAACACGGCAGCAATACCAATATGTATGTATCACGTGCGTCCAAAGGAAATAAACGACAATGATATAGATATAAATCATTACTTCTTATGCAAAGTCTTAATTTCTTTCAATCGATCGAACGGCTGTAGATATACTTGGGATGGGGTGAGGTAGGAAGAGAAATGGGGGGGGGGGAGAGAATGAGTAGCATAAAAAAAGAAAGAATTGAAGAAAAAAAAGAGATAAAAGACGGCCTCCGCCCCTAATTATCCAGGTCGCTCTTTAGTCAGATTTTGCTACCTGAAAAAACCCGGCTAAACTCCTTATTTTAATTTCAGTACAAACAGATAATAAAGTGTGTTTCCCCCAATATCATTAAAAGCATGACATTTTCACGAAGGGTTTAGACTGTAATAGAGAAATGAATTGATATTTATCGAGGTGCATTTAAAAATACATAAATTTCTATTTTGACTGGTTCACATGAAGGCATTTTCCTATGTCCTGATGAAAAAAAAATTAATGAGTAAAACTGAAGAAAATATCACAATATTCAATTTTCATTACCCTCACTTAAAAACGAGGTTTTATTTTTTGAAAATTCACCAGGAAAGGGGGATTATTTTCATTCGACCTGATAATAATATTATTGTACAAGCTGTAACGACATATCGCCATTTTTCGTCAGTACTACATCACATCAGGTCGTCACTTTCCTACGTGGATATTAATTTAAAAGCATACTTCGCTCAGCATGTATCTATTATGATATCGTGCTTAACAACAAACTGGGATGTTGTCCTGAATAATATCTCGTTGAAAATACTATTATTAATTTTCAAAAGAGTTTTCACTGATCCCAAAAATAATAAGTTTGCCGGTCATACAAAAATAATAAGATAAAATCACCACACTCATTGCATAATAACACTTTGTCGCCATCTCTCGACCAGGGGCAGTACAGGCGCCCATTGGCCAATGAAAGACCGGGCTCATTTGCATACGGACCGCGCCGCACCGGACCCGGACGCGGTGTATAAATAGGGCGATTGGGACGGGCCAATCGCATTAGCAATCGAATATCTAATCGGTGCACACGCTTCGTTACATTCTTCACATACCAGCTTACATTCATCATGGCTCCAACAGGTCAAGTTGCCAAGAAAGGTTCCAAGAAAGCAGTCAAGGCCCCCCGGCCCAGCGGTGGCAAGAAGAGGCACAGGAAAAGGAAGGAGAGCTACGGAATCTACATCTACAAAGTCCTTAAGCAGGTTCACCCTGATACCGGAATTTCTAGCCGGGCCATGACGATCATGAACAGCTTCGTCAACGACATCTTCGAGCGGATTGCCGGCGAATCTTCTCGGCTGGCCCAATACAACAAGAAATCTACCATCAGCAGTCGTGAGATACAGACCGCCGTGCGCCTTCTTCTTCCAGGGGAGCTTGCTAAGCACGCCGTGAGTGAGGGCACCAAAGCGGTGACGAAGTATACCACATCTAAATAGAGGGAGTTCTACTCTTCATGTACAAACAACGGCCCTTTTCAGGGCCACACAAATATTCAAGAAAGAATGCATTATGTAGTATGAAGGAATAAATAAGCATATGAATGAACGGTCGAATAAATTAAACGAATGAAATTGTAAGTAATAATAATAGAGTAAAATGTAAGAAAATATGACAGATGAAAATGAATCTGTTGTGAAAATCAAGTTCGTGTGTACTGGGAAAGGTGCCGATGATAAGGAATGATCATGAATGATTATGCGTTTGAGAATGCATGCATGCATGCTATAGCATGCTATAAATGAATACTGAAAAATGAATACTGAATGGGGGGGGGGTATAAAGACGGAGATACGGGATGCAAAGCAAATCCAAATTAGCATTTAATTTGCGTATGTTATTGACAAGACCGGGGTCTTGATTTTTCATTGACTCATGATGTCCCCGTTCCCTAGTTTCTTACATGTTGTTACCTTCTCAAAAAAAAAACCATCCAGAATCGGTCGCCCCGTGAATTTAGTTTACTATTACCGTAGTGAAATTCGTCACCCCTTTGGTGCCTTTACTCACGCAGTGCCGTTGTGCACAGCGCCACCACCATACCACGCTTCGCGCGTTATGACAATAGAGCAACACAACTGACCAATCACGAGAGCTCTGCGGACGGTGCCGTTGGGTTTGGGATCTCTCGGAGCTCTTATAAATAGCGGTCATATTTTCAGCGGCAGTCACTCATCTCGTCTTCTACGTTCGATTCGCAGACTTACCATCAGACAAGTAACCAACCATGGCACGCACCAAGCAGACGGCTCGCAAATCTACCGGAGGGAAGGCTCCCAGAAAGCAGTTGGCAACCAAGGCGGCCAGGAAGAGTGCCCCAGCCACCGGGGGAGTTAAAAAGCCACATAGGTACAGGCCTGGAACTGTCGCCCTGAGAGAGATTCGCCGCTACCAGAAGAGCACCGAGCTTCTGATCCGAAAACTCCCATTCCAGCGTCTAGTGAGGGAGATTGCCCAGGACTTCAAAACAGAGCTCCGCTTCCAGAGTTCCGCCGTGATGGCCCTTCAAGAAGCTAGCGAAGCCTATCTGGTCGGGCTATTTGAAGACACCAACCTGTGCGCCATCCATGCTAAGAGGGTTACCATCATGCCGAAAGATATCCAGCTGGCCCGTCGAATCCGTGGAGAACGCGCCTAGAGCGCCAATGCACTACAGCCTGTAGGGCATATAACCAAACGGCTCTTTTCAGAGCCACCATAACATCACGAAAGAATCACTGATATTATATGCAGTATATATGAATAATTGGTAAAAATAATGAATCCCTGGGGTAATTGAAATATTAAATAGATATAATGTACATCATACATATAACTTTGATCAAAATAGTGGTTGTGAGGGGGGGGGGGGTAATTACCTGTAGTCGCATGAAGAGTGAGTGCGTATGTCACATGCCACTGTCACTGCTTGTCCTTATCTTGTACCATGACATCCTCCTCCCTCTTTCCTATTGAAATACAAAAAAATATATAGGAAATAAATAAATTACTGATAAAATCACCATAACAGTATATACACGCAGTCTTTATCATTTTTATTATTTTTAATATATAAAACAAACGTGGAATCACAAGCCTTCGCTTTCGGTTGTTTGATGATTTTGAAAGTAGGATTTATATAAGTTAGTTGGTATACTTGTTCTAATAAATATATTCCAGGGGTACATACTTTTTTCAAGTAGATCTCTTTGTAATTTTATTTGAATAAGAATTCACTTGCTATTCTGTTAATGAAATATAAAGTCAAAATAGATTCATGTATTCGTTATTGTATCGTATTTTGTTCAGGTAGGTATATCATGCAGCCATATTGCCACACAGTACACCACGAGCTTCCAAAACTGAGTTGTGTGTTCGATTATTTGAGGGATCATAATAAATTTTGGTGTGCACGTCATTATAATTTTTTCAAGAAAATGAAATAAATGGTGCACAGGAAAAGGTAGGGTTAGGGATAGTAAACAGATGAGAAGGATTCGCCGCAAGATGGCAGCAGTCACAAATATTGATTTTTGTTTCAGAGGCCGGACTGGCGACGGCGGTCAGCGAACCGTTGATTGGACAATAGTCGCAATACCCCGGCGGTAAATGCGAACGCCACATCGCGTATAAAAAGGCAGAAAAAAGCGCTGAGGAGTCATTACACGAATGCACACTGCTCCTGTCTGATCTTCAACTCGCTATCGGTTCATCTCATCAGTAAAACATCATGTCTGGAAGAGGAAAGAGTGGAAAGGCCCGAACCAAGGCAAAGACTCGCTCATCCCGTGCTGGTCTTCAGTTCCCAGTGGGACGTGTTCACCGATTTCTTCGAAAGGGCAGCTATGCACAGAGGGTAGGCGCTGGAGCACCCGTCTACATGGCTGCAGTACTGGAGTACCTGACTGCCGAAATCTTGGAACTCGCCGGTAATGCTGCTCGTGACAACAAGAAGTCTAGGATCATCCCTCGTCACCTTCAGCTCGCCGTACGCAACGACGAGGAACTGAACAAACTCTTGGGTGGTGTGACAATCGCACAAGGTGGCGTACTGCCAAACATCCAAGCCGTGTTGCTTCCAAAGAAAACCGCTAAATCAAGCTAGTTTGCCTCGGCGAACCCCCATTTCAACGGCCCTTATCAGGGCCACCAAATATTCACGAAAGAATTGTTTTTTTTTTCATTGGTATCCATCCCTCTTTCTCTCTCACTAACTCTATACAGATAAGGTACATGATGTGACTGATAAGAAAGATGAATTATGTCCAGTCATTTTAAGGATTTCAAATGAATACTGACAAATAATTTAGAAGATAAATGATGTCAAATAACTAAATTGAGTTCAGGGAGGCTCAACATGTTAATTTGAATAGAATTCCTAACAATTTAGTAACATGAAATTTCAAATAACGGGGGTGCGCTGGAAGGAATAATATGCATAGACGTAGAAGAAGAAGAAGTAGTAGTAGTAGTAGTAGTAGTAGTAAGAGTAGTAGTAGTAGTAGTAAGAGTAGTAGTAGTAATAGTAGTAAGAGTAGTAGTAGTAGTAGTAGTAGTAAGAGTAGTAATAGTAGTAGTAGTAGTAGTAGTAGTAGTAGTAGTAGTAGTGGTATGTCAAACTCAGGAAGTCCTAAACTATCGTCATAACGAGTGCCAAAGTTTCTTCAATCATTCAGATTACAGTAAATGTCACACATTCTTGATGTCGACCAACGCCCCCTTGTGGCGAGTTTTTCCTAGTCTCGGTGTTCTGGCATTAAAATCAGTGGCTGTATTTACTACGCCATGATGGTAATACCGAACAAAGATTTTTTAAATGTTTTATCAATGATAGCATGCGGACGAATATAAAAGGACATGTGCATGTTTATGGGCGAAAAATCTGTAAAAAATAATAATGATATAGAAATATCGTTACAAATTGCCTTCGAAAAGGAAAATAACGGGAGGGGTATTTGGTAATAATAAGTAGAAGAAGAATAATAGGAAGAGGAAGAACAGGGAAAAGGGAAGAGGAAGAAGAATCTACTCATGTTAGCAGAAGCCCTAGTAAAATGGGCAACACAGTAGTGGGGCGGGCAGGCTGGGGAGGTTTCCTACCACGTACGCAACCATGACGTATAATGATCATTTCGCGGTGAGGCGGGCACTTGTTTTGTTCACGCCGCAACTGTACAGACGTATACCAAAATGGCTGAGAAGGACACCAAGAATGCTCCTAAGAAGAAACCAGCGACCCATCCGCCTGCTGCTGAGATGGTTATGACAGCAATCACCGAACTGAAGGAGCGGAATGGATCTTCGCTGCAGGCAATCAAGAAGTACATCGAGCAGAACTTCGATGTCCAGATGGACCGACAGCTCATATTCATCAAGAGGGCTCTGAAGGCTGGTGTGGTGAAGGGCAAACTTACGCAGACGAAGGGTAAAGGTGCTTCGGGGTCATTCAAGTTGAATGTGCAAGCAGCCAAGGCACAGGCAGTGGAGAAGGCCAAGAAGGAAAAGGAGAAGGTCAAGAAGGAGAAAGAGAAGGAGAAGGCCAAGGCGAAAGCTGCAGCCCAGAAGGAGAAAAAGCAGAAGGCAGCCGCCGCTAAGAAGGCAAAGGCAGCACCAAAGAAAGTGAAGAAGCCAGTGAAGAAGACTACTGAGAAGAAAGAGAAGAAAAAGACACCAAAGAAGAAAGTCCCTGCCAAGAAATCGACACCCAAGAAGGCGACCAAGAAGGCGGTAGCCAAGAAACCAAAGGCTTCGAACCCCAAGAAACCCGCGGCAAAGAAGGTGACAAAGAAATCCAAGTGATTTCTGGATAGCCACTTTCCAGTGCCAACCAAACGGCTCTTTTCAGAGCCACCACATTTCCATGAAAGAATACTTGTCTTAATGAAATAATAATAACAGTAATAATAACAACAAAAATAATAATGATAATAAACATTATTTATAGTATGAACCAATTCTGTGACCACTCGCACTGGTATAAGTCGGATTCTAATGCAAAAAAATTAAAGAATGAAGATTATATATTTATTAAATGGCTAGGTAATTGGACACTATTATCATATTATAAGAAGGAGGAACAAGGGGGCGGGATGTGAATGACATATAAGGTATAAAAATGTATATGAAACTAATTATATATGAAGTTAACATATATCGTGGAAAAAAAAATAACACGAAGAGAAAGGAAGAAAACGTAAGAAATAAATAATGCAAAGAAAATGAACTGGAGAGGGAGATCGGTATTATTGATGAAATTTAAGATGTTGCCTTATATTTGAGTACTATTGACAATATCTTCCGAGAATTATGCATTTTGTTTTTTCCTAAGGGTCATTATTCCGTGCGTTTTCAGGGCGGGGGGGGGGGAGGGACTCTTTCAGAAATCATATCGGCGTCGGCACAAGGGGGCGCTCTGACGTGAGTGCCATTCGCCGCCGGGTCGGCGCGGTGACGAGTTTCGTCACCCACGTCCGCAATCTGACCACAATAGCCGCTGTTCTCGCAAATTACCTCATTCGCTCAGCGTAACATCCAGTCTTCAGTATCGTACACAACTAGCTCTCATAAATCAAGATGTCAGGTCGCGGAAAAGGAGGAAAGGGTCTTGGAAAGGGTGGTGCCAAGCGTCATCGCAAGGTTCTACGAGACAACATCCAAGGTATCACGAAGCCTGCTATCCGCCGTCTAGCAAGAAGAGGTGGAGTCAAAAGAATCTCTGGTCTCATCTACGAAGAGACACGCGGTGTACTGAAAGTCTTCTTGGAGAATGTCATCCGTGATGCCGTCACCTACTGTGAGCACGCCAAGCGGAAGACTGTCACAGCCATGGACGTGGTCTATGCACTGAAAAGGCAGGGCCGCACCCTGTACGGTTTTGGCGGCTAGTCTAACCCTACGGTTATGGCTAGAAATAACGGCTCTTTTCAGAGCCACCACATGATCAAGAAAGAATGTTGTTGATTTAAAGTAGATGAATGATGATAATCAGTACTATAATAATATAAATCAATTTAGGAATTACTATAAATCTAATCTTTTCATACTTACATTATCATCATATAGTATCAAATTACCATTGCCTTATATACAGAGTGAGAATGACATGTGAGTAGCCAAAGAGGTGCTATTACATAGCAACAAGGTGCCAAAAAATGCCGGTTTTATTTTTCGTGACCAATAAAGAAGAAAAAATATTAATCATGTATCGCTGTGCTCTAACATTGGTAGACTACGTTTTGATCATAAGCTAGGAATAACACGGCAGCAATACCAATATGTATGTATCACGTGCGTCCAAAGGAAATAAACGACAATGATATAGATATAAATCATTACTTCTTATGCAAAGTCTTAATTTCTTTCAATCGATCGAACGGCTGTAGATATACTTGGGATGGGGTGAGGTAGGAAGAGAAATGGGGGGGGGGGAGAGAATGAGTAGCATAAAAAAAGAAAGAATTGAAGAAAAAAAAGAGATAAAAGACGGCCTCCGCCCCTAATTATCCAGGTCGCTCTTTAGTCAGATTTTGCTACCTGAAAAAACCCGGCTAAACTCCTTATTTTAATTTCAGTACAAACAGATAATAAAGTGTGTTTCCCCCAATATCATTAAAAGCATGACATTTTCACGAAGGGTTTAGACTGTAATAGAGAAATGAATTGATATTTATCGAGGTGCATTTAAAAATACATAAATTTCTATTTTGACTGGTTCACATGAAGGCATTTTCCTATGTCCTGATGAAAAAAAAATTAATGAGTAAAACTGAAGAAAATATCACAATATTCAATTTTCATTACCCTCACTTAAAAACGAGGTTTTATTTTTTGAAAATTCACCAGGAAAGGGGGATTATTTTCATTCGACCTGATAATAATATTATTGTACAAGCTGTAACGACATATCGCCATTTTTCGTCAGTACTACATCACATCAGGTCGTCACTTTCCTACGTGGATATTAATTTAAAAGCATACTTCGCTCAGCATGTATCTATTATGATATCGTGCTTAACAACAAACTGGGATGTTGTCCTGAATAATATCTCGTTGAAAATACTATTATTAATTTTCAAAAGAGTTTTCACTGATCCCAAAAATAATAAGTTTGCCGGTCATACAAAAATAATAAGATAAAATCACCACACTCATTGCATAATAACACTTTGTCGCCATCTCTCGACCAGGGGCAGTACAGGCGCCCATTGGCCAATGAAAGACCGGGCTCATTTGCATACGGACCGCGCCGCACCGGACCCGGACGCGGTGTATAAATAGGGCGATTGGGACGGGCCAATCGCATTAGCAATCGAATATCTAATCGGTGCACACGCTTCGTTACATTCTTCACATACCAGCTTACATTCATCATGGCTCCAACAGGTCAAGTTGCCAAGAAAGGTTCCAAGAAAGCAGTCAAGGCCCCCCGGCCCAGCGGTGGCAAGAAGAGGCACAGGAAAAGGAAGGAGAGCTACGGAATCTACATCTACAAAGTCCTTAAGCAGGTTCACCCTGATACCGGAATTTCTAGCCGGGCCATGACGATCATGAACAGCTTCGTCAACGACATCTTCGAGCGGATTGCCGGCGAATCTTCTCGGCTGGCCCAATACAACAAGAAATCTACCATCAGCAGTCGTGAGATACAGACCGCCGTGCGCCTTCTTCTTCCAGGGGAGCTTGCTAAGCACGCCGTGAGTGAGGGCACCAAAGCGGTGACGAAGTATACCACATCTAAATAGAGGGAGTTCTACTCTTCATGTACAAACAACGGCCCTTTTCAGGGCCACACAAATATTCAAGAAAGAATGCATTATGTAGTATGAAGGAATAAATAAGCATATGAATGAACGGTCGAATAAATTAAACGAATGAAATTGTAAGTAATAATAATAGAGTAAAATGTAAGAAAATATGACAGATGAAAATGAATCTGTTGTGAAAATCAAGTTCGTGTGTACTGGGAAAGGTGCCGATGATAAGGAATGATCATGAATGATTATGCGTTTGAGAATGCATGCATGCATGCTATAGCATGCTATAAATGAATACTGAAAAATGAATACTGAATGGGGGGGGGGTATAAAGACGGAGATACGGGATGCAAAGCAAATCCAAATTAGCATTTAATTTGCGTATGTTATTGACAAGACCGGGGTCTTGATTTTTCATTGACTCATGATGTCCCCGTTCCCTAGTTTCTTACATGTTGTTACCTTCTCAAAAAAAAAACCATCCAGAATCGGTCGCCCCGTGAATTTAGTTTACTATTACCGTAGTGAAATTCGTCACCCCTTTGGTGCCTTTACTCACGCAGTGCCGTTGTGCACAGCGCCACCACCATACCACGCTTCGCGCGTTATGACAATAGAGCAACACAACTGACCAATCACGAGAGCTCTGCGGACGGTGCCGTTGGGTTTGGGATCTCTCGGAGCTCTTATAAATAGCGGTCATATTTTCAGCGGCAGTCACTCATCTCGTCTTCTACGTTCGATTCGCAGACTTACCATCAGACAAGTAACCAACCATGGCACGCACCAAGCAGACGGCTCGCAAATCTACCGGAGGGAAGGCTCCCAGAAAGCAGTTGGCAACCAAGGCGGCCAGGAAGAGTGCCCCAGCCACCGGGGGAGTTAAAAAGCCACATAGGTACAGGCCTGGAACTGTCGCCCTGAGAGAGATTCGCCGCTACCAGAAGAGCACCGAGCTTCTGATCCGAAAACTCCCATTCCAGCGTCTAGTGAGGGAGATTGCCCAGGACTTCAAAACAGAGCTCCGCTTCCAGAGTTCCGCCGTGATGGCCCTTCAAGAAGCTAGCGAAGCCTATCTGGTCGGGCTATTTGAAGACACCAACCTGTGCGCCATCCATGCTAAGAGGGTTACCATCATGCCGAAAGATATCCAGCTGGCCCGTCGAATCCGTGGAGAACGCGCCTAGAGCGCCAATGCACTACAGCCTGTAGGGCATATAACCAAACGGCTCTTTTCAGAGCCACCATAACATCACGAAAGAATCACTGATATTATATGCAGTATATATGAATAATTGGTAAAAATAATGAATCCCTGGGGTAATTGAAATATTAAATAGATATAATGTACATCATACATATAACTTTGATCAAAATAGTGGTTGTGAGGGGGGGGGGGGTAATTACCTGTAGTCGCATGAAGAGTGAGTGCGTATGTCACATGCCACTGTCACTGCTTGTCCTTATCTTGTACCATGACATCCTCCTCCCTCTTTCCTATTGAAATACAAAAAAATATAGGAAATAAATAAATTACTGATAAAATCACCATAACAGTATATACACGCAGTCTTTATCATTTTTATTATTTTTAATATATAAAACAAACGTGGAATCACAAGCCTTCGCTTTCGGTTGTTTGATGATTTTGAAAGTAGGATTTATATAAGTTAGTTGGTATACTTGTTCTAATAAATATATTCCAGGGGTACATACTTTTTTCAAGTAGATCTCTTTGTAATTTTATTTGAATAAGAATTCACTTGCTATTCTGTTAATGAAATATAAAGTCAAAATAGATTCATGTATTCGTTATTGTATCGTATTTTGTTCAGGTAGGTATATCATGCAGCCATATTGCCACACAGTACACCACGAGCTTCCAAAACTGAGTTGTGTGTTCGATTATTTGAGGGATCATAATAAATTTTGGTGTGCACGTCATTATAATTTTTTCAAGAAAATGAAATAAATGGTGCACAGGAAAAGGTAGGGTTAGGGATAGTAAACAGATGAGAAGGATTCGCCGCAAGATGGCAGCAGTCACAAATATTGATTTTTGTTTCAGAGGCCGGACTGGCGACGGCGGTCAGCGAACCGTTGATTGGACAATAGTCGCAATACCCCGGCGGTAAATGCGAACGCCACATCGCGTATAAAAAGGCAGAAAAAAGCGCTGAGGAGTCATTACACGAATGCACACTGCTCCTGTCTGATCTTCAACTCGCTATCGGTTCATCTCATCAGTAAAACATCATGTCTGGAAGAGGAAAGAGTGGAAAGGCCCGAACCAAGGCAAAGACTCGCTCATCCCGTGCTGGTCTTCAGTTCCCAGTGGGACGTGTTCACCGATTTCTTCGAAAGGGCAGCTATGCACAGAGGGTAGGCGCTGGAGCACCCGTCTACATGGCTGCAGTACTGGAGTACCTGACTGCCGAAATCTTGGAACTCGCCGGTAATGCTGCTCGTGACAACAAGAAGTCTAGGATCATCCCTCGTCACCTTCAGCTCGCCGTACGCAACGACGAGGAACTGAACAAACTCTTGGGTGGTGTGACAATCGCACAAGGTGGCGTACTGCCAAACATCCAAGCCGTGTTGCTTCCAAAGAAAACCGCTAAATCAAGCTAGTTTGCCTCGGCGAACCCCCATTTCAACGGCCCTTATCAGGGCCACCAAATATTCACGAAAGAATTGTTTTTTTTTTCATTGGTATCCATCCCTCTTTCTCTCTCACTAACTCTATACAGATAAGGTACATGATGTGACTGATAAGAAAGATGAATTATGTCCAGTCATTTTAAGGATTTCAAATGAATACTGACAAATAATTTAGAAGATAAATGATGTCAAATAACTAAATTGAGTTCAGGGAGGCTCAACATGTTAATTTGAATAGAATTCCTAACAATTTAGTAACATGAAATTTCAAATAACGGGGGTGCGCTGGAAGGAATAATATGCATAGACGTAGAAGAAGAAGAAGTAGTAGTAGTAGTAGTAGTAGTAGTAAGAGTAGTAGTAGTAGTAGTAAGAGTAGTAGTAGTAATAGTAGTAAGAGTAGTAGTAGTAGTAGTAGTAGTAAGAGTAGTAATAGTAGTAGTAGTAGTAGTAGTAGTAGTAGTAGTAGTAGTGGTATGTCAAACTCAGGAAGTCCTAAACTATCGTCATAACGAGTGCCAAAGTTTCTTCAATCATTCAGATTACAGTAAATGTCACACATTCTTGATGTCGACCAACGCCCCCTTGTGGCGAGTTTTTCCTAGTCTCGGTGTTCTGGCATTAAAATCAGTGGCTGTATTTACTACGCCATGATGGTAATACCGAACAAAGATTTTTTAAATGTTTTATCAATGATAGCATGCGGACGAATATAAAAGGACATGTGCATGTTTATGGGCGAAAAATCTGTAAAAAATAATAATGATATAGAAATATCGTTACAAATTGCCTTCGAAAAGGAAAATAACGGGAGGGGTATTTGGTAATAATAAGTAGAAGAAGAATAATAGGAAGAGGAAGAACAGGGAAAAGGGAAGAGGAAGAAGAATCTACTCATGTTAGCAGAAGCCCTAGTAAAATGGGCAACACAGTAGTGGGGCGGGCAGGCTGGGGAGGTTTCCTACCACGTACGCAACCATGACGTATAATGATCATTTCGCGGTGAGGCGGGCACTTGTTTTGTTCACGCCGCAACTGTACAGACGTATACCAAAATGGCTGAGAAGGACACCAAGAATGCTCCTAAGAAGAAACCAGCGACCCATCCGCCTGCTGCTGAGATGGTTATGACAGCAATCACCGAACTGAAGGAGCGGAATGGATCTTCGCTGCAGGCAATCAAGAAGTACATCGAGCAGAACTTCGATGTCCAGATGGACCGACAGCTCATATTCATCAAGAGGGCTCTGAAGGCTGGTGTGGTGAAGGGCAAACTTACGCAGACGAAGGGTAAAGGTGCTTCGGGGTCATTCAAGTTGAATGTGCAAGCAGCCAAGGCACAGGCAGTGGAGAAGGCCAAGAAGGAAAAGGAGAAGGTCAAGAAGGAGAAAGAGAAGGAGAAGGCCAAGGCGAAAGCTGCAGCCCAGAAGGAGAAAAAGCAGAAGGCAGCCGCCGCTAAGAAGGCAAAGGCAGCACCAAAGAAAGTGAAGAAGCCAGTGAAGAAGACTACTGAGAAGAAAGAGAAGAAAAAGACACCAAAGAAGAAAGTCCCTGCCAAGAAATCGACACCCAAGAAGGCGACCAAGAAGGCGGTAGCCAAGAAACCAAAGGCTTCGAACCCCAAGAAACCCGCGGCAAAGAAGGTGACAAAGAAATCCAAGTGATTTCTGGATAGCCACTTTCCAGTGCCAACCAAACGGCTCTTTTCAGAGCCACCACATTTCCATGAAAGAATACTTGTCTTAATGAAATAATAATAACAGTAATAATAACAACAAAAATAATAATGATAATAAACATTATTTATAGTATGAACCAATTCTGTGACCACTCGCACTGGTATAAGTCGGATTCTAATGCAAAAAAATTAAAGAATGAAGATTATATATTTATTAAATGGCTAGGTAATTGGACACTATTATCATATTATAAGAAGGAGGAACAAGGGGGCGGGATGTGAATGACATATAAGGTATAAAAATGTATATGAAACTAATTATATATGAAGTTAACATATATCGTGGAAAAAAAAATAACACGAAGAGAAAGGAAGAAAACGTAAGAAATAAATAATGCAAAGAAAATGAACTGGAGAGGGAGATCGGTATTATTGATGAAATTTAAGATGTTGCCTTATATTTGAGTACTATTGACAATATCTTCCGAGAATTATGCATTTTGTTTTTTCCTAAGGGTCATTATTCCGTGCGTTTTCAGGGCGGGGGGGGGGGAGGGACTCTTTCAGAAATCATATCGGCGTCGGCACAAGGGGGCGCTCTGACGTGAGTGCCATTCGCCGCCGGGTCGGCGCGGTGACGAGTTTCGTCACCCACGTCCGCAATCTGACCACAATAGCCGCTGTTCTCGCAAATTACCTCATTCGCTCAGCGTAACATCCAGTCTTCAGTATCGTACACAACTAGCTCTCATAAATCAAGATGTCAGGTCGCGGAAAAGGAGGAAAGGGTCTTGGAAAGGGTGGTGCCAAGCGTCATCGCAAGGTTCTACGAGACAACATCCAAGGTATCACGAAGCCTGCTATCCGCCGTCTAGCAAGAAGAGGTGGAGTCAAAAGAATCTCTGGTCTCATCTACGAAGAGACACGCGGTGTACTGAAAGTCTTCTTGGAGAATGTCATCCGTGATGCCGTCACCTACTGTGAGCACGCCAAGCGGAAGACTGTCACAGCCATGGACGTGGTCTATGCACTGAAAAGGCAGGGCCGCACCCTGTACGGTTTTGGCGGCTAGTCTAACCCTACGGTTATGGCTAGAAATAACGGCTCTTTTCAGAGCCACCACATGATCAAGAAAGAATGTTGTTGATTTAAAGTAGATGAATGATGATAATCAGTACTATAATAATATAAATCAATTTAGGAATTACTATAAATCTAATCTTTTCATACTTACATTATCATCATATAGTATCAAATTACCATTGCCTTATATACAGAGTGAGAATGACATGTGAGTAGCCAAAGAGGTGCTATTACATAGCAACAAGGTGCCAAAAAATGCCGGTTTTATTTTTCGTGACCAATAAAGAAGAAAAAATATTAATCATGTATCGCTGTGCTCTAACATTGGTAGACTACGTTTTGATCATAAGCTAGGAATAACACGGCAGCAATACCAATATGTATGTATCACGTGCGTCCAAAGGAAATAAACGACAATGATATAGATATAAATCATTACTTCTTATGCAAAGTCTTAATTTCTTTCAATCGATCGAACGGCTGTAGATATACTTGGGATGGGGTGAGGTAGGAAGAGAAATGGGGGGGGGGGAGAGAATGAGTAGCATAAAAAAAGAAAGAATTGAAGAAAAAAAAGAGATAAAAGACGGCCTCCGCCCCTAATTATCCAGGTCGCTCTTTAGTCAGATTTTGCTACCTGAAAAAACCCGGCTAAACTCCTTATTTTAATTTCAGTACAAACAGATAATAAAGTGTGTTTCCCCCAATATCATTAAAAGCATGACATTTTCACGAAGGGTTTAGACTGTAATAGAGAAATGAATTGATATTTATCGAGGTGCATTTAAAAATACATAAATTTCTATTTTGACTGGTTCACATGAAGGCATTTTCCTATGTCCTGATGAAAAAAAAATTAATGAGTAAAACTGAAGAAAATATCACAATATTCAATTTTCATTACCCTCACTTAAAAACGAGGTTTTATTTTTTGAAAATTCACCAGGAAAGGGGGATTATTTTCATTCGACCTGATAATAATATTATTGTACAAGCTGTAACGACATATCGCCATTTTTCGTCAGTACTACATCACATCAGGTCGTCACTTTCCTACGTGGATATTAATTTAAAAGCATACTTCGCTCAGCATGTATCTATTATGATATCGTGCTTAACAACAAACTGGGATGTTGTCCTGAATAATATCTCGTTGAAAATACTATTATTAATTTTCAAAAGAGTTTTCACTGATCCCAAAAATAATAAGTTTGCCGGTCATACAAAAATAATAAGATAAAATCACCACACTCATTGCATAATAACACTTTGTCGCCATCTCTCGACCAGGGGCAGTACAGGCGCCCATTGGCCAATGAAAGACCGGGCTCATTTGCATACGGACCGCGCCGCACCGGACCCGGACGCGGTGTATAAATAGGGCGATTGGGACGGGCCAATCGCATTAGCAATCGAATATCTAATCGGTGCACACGCTTCGTTACATTCTTCACATACCAGCTTACATTCATCATGGCTCCAACAGGTCAAGTTGCCAAGAAAGGTTCCAAGAAAGCAGTCAAGGCCCCCCGGCCCAGCGGTGGCAAGAAGAGGCACAGGAAAAGGAAGGAGAGCTACGGAATCTACATCTACAAAGTCCTTAAGCAGGTTCACCCTGATACCGGAATTTCTAGCCGGGCCATGACGATCATGAACAGCTTCGTCAACGACATCTTCGAGCGGATTGCCGGCGAATCTTCTCGGCTGGCCCAATACAACAAGAAATCTACCATCAGCAGTCGTGAGATACAGACCGCCGTGCGCCTTCTTCTTCCAGGGGAGCTTGCTAAGCACGCCGTGAGTGAGGGCACCAAAGCGGTGACGAAGTATACCACATCTAAATAGAGGGAGTTCTACTCTTCATGTACAAACAACGGCCCTTTTCAGGGCCACACAAATATTCAAGAAAGAATGCATTATGTAGTATGAAGGAATAAATAAGCATATGAATGAACGGTCGAATAAATTAAACGAATGAAATTGTAAGTAATAATAATAGAGTAAAATGTAAGAAAATATGACAGATGAAAATGAATCTGTTGTGAAAATCAAGTTCGTGTGTACTGGGAAAGGTGCCGATGATAAGGAATGATCATGAATGATTATGCGTTTGAGAATGCATGCATGCATGCTATAGCATGCTATAAATGAATACTGAAAAATGAATACTGAATGGGGGGGGGGTATAAAGACGGAGATACGGGATGCAAAGCAAATCCAAATTAGCATTTAATTTGCGTATGTTATTGACAAGACCGGGGTCTTGATTTTTCATTGACTCATGATGTCCCCGTTCCCTAGTTTCTTACATGTTGTTACCTTCTCAAAAAAAAAACCATCCAGAATCGGTCGCCCCGTGAATTTAGTTTACTATTACCGTAGTGAAATTCGTCACCCCTTTGGTGCCTTTACTCACGCAGTGCCGTTGTGCACAGCGCCACCACCATACCACGCTTCGCGCGTTATGACAATAGAGCAACACAACTGACCAATCACGAGAGCTCTGCGGACGGTGCCGTTGGGTTTGGGATCTCTCGGAGCTCTTATAAATAGCGGTCATATTTTCAGCGGCAGTCACTCATCTCGTCTTCTACGTTCGATTCGCAGACTTACCATCAGACAAGTAACCAACCATGGCACGCACCAAGCAGACGGCTCGCAAATCTACCGGAGGGAAGGCTCCCAGAAAGCAGTTGGCAACCAAGGCGGCCAGGAAGAGTGCCCCAGCCACCGGGGGAGTTAAAAAGCCACATAGGTACAGGCCTGGAACTGTCGCCCTGAGAGAGATTCGCCGCTACCAGAAGAGCACCGAGCTTCTGATCCGAAAACTCCCATTCCAGCGTCTAGTGAGGGAGATTGCCCAGGACTTCAAAACAGAGCTCCGCTTCCAGAGTTCCGCCGTGATGGCCCTTCAAGAAGCTAGCGAAGCCTATCTGGTCGGGCTATTTGAAGACACCAACCTGTGCGCCATCCATGCTAAGAGGGTTACCATCATGCCGAAAGATATCCAGCTGGCCCGTCGAATCCGTGGAGAACGCGCCTAGAGCGCCAATGCCCTACAGCCTGTAGGGCATATAACCAAACGGCTCTTTTCAGAGCCACCATAACATCACGAAAGAATCACTGATATTATATGCAGTATATATGAATAATTGGTAAAAATAATGAATCCCTGGGGTAATTGAAATATTAAATAGATATAATGTACATCATACATATAACTTTGATCAAAATAGTGGTTGTGAGGGGGGGGGGGGTAATTACCTGTAGTCGCATGAAGAGTGAGTGCGTATGTCACATGCCACTGTCACTGCTTGTCCTTATCTTGTACCATGACATCCTCCTCCCTCTTTCCTATTGAAATACAAAAAAATATATAGGAAATAAATAAATTACTGATAAAATCACCATAACAGTATATACACGCAGTCTTTATCATTTTTATTATTTTTAATATATAAAACAAACGTGGAATCACAAGCCTTCGCTTTCGGTTGTTTGATGATTTTGAAAGTAGGATTTATATAAGTTAGTTGGTATACTTGTTCTAATAAATATATTCCAGGGGTACATACTTTTTTCAAGTAGATCTCTTTGTAATTTTATTTGAATAAGAATTCACTTGCTATTCTGTTAATGAAATATAAAGTCAAAATAGATTCATGTATTCGTTATTGTATCGTATTTTGTTCAGGTAGGTATATCATGCAGCCATATTGCCACACAGTACACCACGAGCTTCCAAAACTGAGTTGTGTGTTCGATTATTTGAGGGATCATAATAAATTTTGGTGTGCACGTCATTATAATTTTTTCAAGAAAATGAAATAAATGGTGCACAGGAAAAGGTAGGGTTAGGGATAGTAAACAGATGAGAAGGATTCGCCGCAAGATGGCAGCAGTCACAAATATTGATTTTTGTTTCAGAGGCCGGACTGGCGACGGCGGTCAGCGAACCGTTGATTGGACAATAGTCGCAATACCCCGGCGGTAAATGCGAACGCCACATCGCGTATAAAAAGGCAGAAAAAAGCGCTGAGGAGTCATTACACGAATGCACACTGCTCCTGTCTGATCTTCAACTCGCTATCGGTTCATCTCATCAGTAAAACATCATGTCTGGAAGAGGAAAGAGTGGAAAGGCCCGAACCAAGGCAAAGACTCGCTCATCCCGTGCTGGTCTTCAGTTCCCAGTGGGACGTGTTCACCGATTTCTTCGAAAGGGCAGCTATGCACAGAGGGTAGGCGCTGGAGCACCCGTCTACATGGCTGCAGTACTGGAGTACCTGACTGCCGAAATCTTGGAACTCGCCGGTAATGCTGCTCGTGACAACAAGAAGTCTAGGATCATCCCTCGTCACCTTCAGCTCGCCGTACGCAACGACGAGGAACTGAACAAACTCTTGGGTGGTGTGACAATCGCACAAGGTGGCGTACTGCCAAACATCCAAGCCGTGTTGCTTCCAAAGAAAACCGCTAAATCAAGCTAGTTTGCCTCGGCGAACCCCCATTTCAACGGCCCTTATCAGGGCCACCAAATATTCACGAAAGAATTGTTTTTTTTTTCATTGGTATCCATCCCTCTTTCTCTCTCACTAACTCTATACAGATAAGGTACATGATGTGACTGATAAGAAAGATGAATTATGTCCAGTCATTTTAAGGATTTCAAATGAATACTGACAAATAATTTAGAAGATAAATGATGTCAAATAACTAAATTGAGTTCAGGGAGGCTCAACATGTTAATTTGAATAGAATTCCTAACAATTTAGTAACATGAAATTTCAAATAACGGGGGTGCGCTGGAAGGAATAATATGCATAGACGTAGAAGAAGAAGAAGTAGTAGTAGTAGTAGTAGTAGTAGTAAGAGTAGTAGTAGTAGTAGTAAGAGTAGTAGTAGTAATAGTAGTAAGAGTAGTAGTAGTAGTAGTAGTAGTAAGAGTAGTAATAGTAGTAGTAGTAGTAGTAGTAGTAGTAGTAGTAGTAGTGGTATGTCAAACTCAGGAAGTCCTAAACTATCGTCATAACGAGTGCCAAAGTTTCTTCAATCATTCAGATTACAGTAAATGTCACACATTCTTGATGTCGACCAACGCCCCCTTGTGGCGAGTTTTTCCTAGTCTCGGTGTTCTGGCATTAAAATCAGTGGCTGTATTTACTACGCCATGATGGTAATACCGAACAAAGATTTTTTAAATGTTTTATCAATGATAGCATGCGGACGAATATAAAAGGACATGTGCATGTTTATGGGCGAAAAATCTGTAAAAAATAATAATGATATAGAAATATCGTTACAAATTGCCTTCGAAAAGGAAAATAACGGGAGGGGTATTTGGTAATAATAAGTAGAAGAAGAATAATAGGAAGAGGAAGAACAGGGAAAAGGGAAGAGGAAGAAGAATCTACTCATGTTAGCAGAAGCCCTAGTAAAATGGGCAACACAGTAGTGGGGCGGGCAGGCTGGGGAGGTTTCCTACCACGTACGCAACCATGACGTATAATGATCATTTCGCGGTGAGGCGGGCACTTGTTTTGTTCACGCCGCAACTGTACAGACGTATACCAAAATGGCTGAGAAGGACACCAAGAATGCTCCTAAGAAGAAACCAGCGACCCATCCGCCTGCTGCTGAGATGGTTATGACAGCAATCACCGAACTGAAGGAGCGGAATGGATCTTCGCTGCAGGCAATCAAGAAGTACATCGAGCAGAACTTCGATGTCCAGATGGACCGACAGCTCATATTCATCAAGAGGGCTCTGAAGGCTGGTGTGGTGAAGGGCAAACTTACGCAGACGAAGGGTAAAGGTGCTTCGGGGTCATTCAAGTTGAATGTGCAAGCAGCCAAGGCACAGGCAGTGGAGAAGGCCAAGAAGGAAAAGGAGAAGGTCAAGAAGGAGAAAGAGAAGGAGAAGGCCAAGGCGAAAGCTGCAGCCCAGAAGGAGAAAAAGCAGAAGGCAGCCGCCGCTAAGAAGGCAAAGGCAGCACCAAAGAAAGTGAAGAAGCCAGTGAAGAAGACTACTGAGAAGAAAGAGAAGAAAAAGACACCAAAGAAGAAAGTCCCTGCCAAGAAATCGACACCCAAGAAGGCGACCAAGAAGGCGGTAGCCAAGAAACCAAAGGCTTCGAACCCCAAGAAACCCGCGGCAAAGAAGGTGACAAAGAAATCCAAGTGATTTCTGGATAGCCACTTTCCAGTGCCAACCAAACGGCTCTTTTCAGAGCCACCACATTTCCATGAAAGAATACTTGTCTTAATGAAATAATAATAACAGTAATAATAACAACAAAAATAATAATGATAATAAACATTATTTATAGTATGAACCAATTCTGTGACCACTCGCACTGGTATAAGTCGGATTCTAATGCAAAAAAATTAAAGAATGAAGATTATATATTTATTAAATGGCTAGGTAATTGGACACTATTATCATATTATAAGAAGGAGGAACAAGGGGGGCGGGATGTGAATGACATATAAGGTATAAAAATGTATATGAAACTAATTATATATGAAGTTAACATATATCGTGGAAAAAAAATAACACGAAGAGAAAGGAAGAAAACGTAAGAAATAAATAATGCAAAGAAAATGAACTGGAGAGGGAGATCGGTATTATTGATGAAATTTAAGATGTTGCCTTATATTTGAGTACTATTGACAATATCTTCCGAGAATTATGCATTTTGTTTTTTCCTAAGGGTCATTATTCCGTGCGTTTTCAGGGCGGGGGGGGGGGAGGGACTCTTTCAGAAATCATATCGGCGTCGGCACAAGGGGGCGCTCTGACGTGAGTGCCATTCGCCGCCGGGTCGGCGCGGTGACGAGTTTCGTCACCCACGTCCGCAATCTGACCACAATAGCCGCTGTTCTCGCAAATTACCTCATTCGCTCAGCGTAACATCCAGTCTTCAGTATCGTACACAACTAGCTCTCATAAATCAAGATGTCAGGTCGCGGAAAAGGAGGAAAGGGTCTTGGAAAGGGTGGTGCCAAGCGTCATCGCAAGGTTCTACGAGACAACATCCAAGGTATCACGAAGCCTGCTATCCGCCGTCTAGCAAGAAGAGGTGGAGTCAAAAGAATCTCTGGTCTCATCTACGAAGAGACACGCGGTGTACTGAAAGTCTTCTTGGAGAATGTCATCCGTGATGCCGTCACCTACTGTGAGCACGCCAAGCGGAAGACTGTCACAGCCATGGACGTGGTCTATGCACTGAAAAGGCAGGGCCGCACCCTGTACGGTTTTGGCGGCTAGTCTAACCCTACGGTTATGGCTAGAAATAACGGCTCTTTTCAGAGCCACCACATGATCAAGAAAGAATGTTGTTGATTTAAAGTAGATGAATGATGATAATCAGTACTATAATAATATAAATCAATTTAGGAATTACTATAAATCTAATCTTTTCATACTTACATTATCATCATATAGTATCAAATTACCATTGCCTTATATACAGAGTGAGAATGACATGTGAGTAGCCAAAGAGGTGCTATTACATAGCAACAAGGTGCCAAAAAATGCCGGTTTTATTTTTCGTGACCAATAAAGAAGAAAAAATATTAATCATGTATCGCTGTGCTCTAACATTGGTAGACTACGTTTTGATCATAAGCTAGGAATAACACGGCAGCAATACCAATATGTATGTATCACGTGCGTCCAAAGGAAATAAACGACAATGATATAGATATAAATCATTACTTCTTATGCAAAGTCTTAATTTCTTTCAATCGATCGAACGGCTGTAGATATACTTGGGATGGGGTGAGGTAGGAAGAGAAATGGGGGGGGGGGAGAGAATGAGTAGCATAAAAAAAGAAAGAATTGAAGAAAAAAAAGAGATAAAAGACGGCCTCCGCCCCTAATTATCCAGGTCGCTCTTTAGTCAGATTTTGCTACCTGAAAAAAACCCGGCTAAACTCCTTATTTTAATTTCAGTACAAACAGATAATAAAGTGTGTTTCCCCCAATATCATTAAAAGCATGACATTTTCACGAAGGGTTTAGACTGTAATAGAGAAATGAATTGATATTTATCGAGGTGCATTTAAAAATACATAAATTTCTATTTTGACTGGTTCACATGAAGGCATTTTCCTATGTCCTGATGAAAAAAAATTAATGAGTAAAACTGAAGAAAATATCACAATATTCAATTTTCATTACCCTCACTTAAAAACGAGGTTTTATTTTTTGAAAATTCACCAGGAAAGGGGGATTATTTTCATTCGACCTGATAATAATATTATTGTACAAGCTGTAACGACATATCGCCATTTTTCGTCAGTACTACATCACATCAGGTCGTCACTTTCCTACGTGGATATTAATTTAAAAGCATACTTCGCTCAGCATGTATCTATTATGATATCGTGCTTAACAACAAACTGGGATGTTGTCCTGAATAATATCTCGTTGAAAATACTATTATTAATTTTCAAAAGAGTTTTCACTGATCCCAAAAATAATAAGTTTGCCGGTCATACAAAAATAATAAGATAAAATCACCACACTCATTGCATAATAACACTTTGTCGCCATCTCTCGACCAGGGGCAGTACAGGCGCCCATTGGCCAATGAAAGACCGGGCTCATTTGCATACGGACCGCGCCGCACCGGACCCGGACGCGGTGTATAAATAGGGCGATTGGGACGGGCCAATCGCATTAGCAATCGAATATCTAATCGGTGCACACGCTTCGTTACATTCTTCACATACCAGCTTACATTCATCATGGCTCCAACAGGTCAAGTTGCCAAGAAAGGTTCCAAGAAAGCAGTCAAGGCCCCCCGGCCCAGCGGTGGCAAGAAGAGGCACAGGAAAAGGAAGGAGAGCTACGGAATCTACATCTACAAAGTCCTTAAGCAGGTTCACCCTGATACCGGAATTTCTAGCCGGGCCATGACGATCATGAACAGCTTCGTCAACGACATCTTCGAGCGGATTGCCGGCGAATCTTCTCGGCTGGCCCAATACAACAAGAAATCTACCATCAGCAGTCGTGAGATACAGACCGCCGTGCGCCTTCTTCTTCCAGGGGAGCTTGCTAAGCACGCCGTGAGTGAGGGCACCAAAGCGGTGACGAAGTATACCACATCTAAATAGAGGGAGTTCTACTCTTCATGTACAAACAACGGCCCTTTTCAGGGCCACACAAATATTCAAGAAAGAATGCATTATGTAGTATGAAGGAATAAATAAGCATATGAATGAACGGTCGAATAAATTAAACGAATGAAATTGTAAGTAATAATAATAGAGTAAAATGTAAGAAAATATGACAGATGAAAATGAATCTGTTGTGAAAATCAAGTTCGTGTGTACTGGGAAAGGTGCCGATGATAAGGAATGATCATGAATGATTATGCGTTTGAGAATGCATGCATGCATGCTATAGCATGCTATAAATGAATACTGAAAAATGAATACTGAATGGGGGGGGGGTATAAAGACGGAGATACGGGATGCAAAGCAAATCCAAATTAGCATTTAATTTGCGTATGTTATTGACAAGACCGGGGTCTTGATTTTTCATTGACTCATGATGTCCCCGTTCCCTAGTTTCTTACATGTTGTTACCTTCTCAAAAAAAAAACCATCCAGAATCGGTCGCCCCGTGAATTTAGTTTACTATTACCGTAGTGAAATTCGTCACCCCTTTGGTGCCTTTACTCACGCAGTGCCGTTGTGCACAGCGCCACCACCATACCACGCTTCGCGCGTTATGACAATAGAGCAACACAACTGACCAATCACGAGAGCTCTGCGGACGGTGCCGTTGGGTTTGGGATCTCTCGGAGCTCTTATAAATAGCGGTCATATTTTCAGCGGCAGTCACTCATCTCGTCTTCTACGTTCGATTCGCAGACTTACCATCAGACAAGTAACCAACCATGGCACGCACCAAGCAGACGGCTCGCAAATCTACCGGAGGGAAGGCTCCCAGAAAGCAGTTGGCAACCAAGGCGGCCAGGAAGAGTGCCCCAGCCACCGGGGGAGTTAAAAAGCCACATAGGTACAGGCCTGGAACTGTCGCCCTGAGAGAGATTCGCCGCTACCAGAAGAGCACCGAGCTTCTGATCCGAAACTCCCATTCCAGCGTCTAGTGAGGGAGATTGCCCAGGACTTCAAAACAGAGCTCCGCTTCCAGAGTTCCGCCGTGATGGCCCTTCAAGAAGCTAGCGAAGCCTATCTGGTCGGGCTATTTGAAGACACCAACCTGTGCGCCATCCATGCTAAGAGGGTTACCATCATGCCGAAAGATATCCAGCTGGCCCGTCGAATCCGTGGAGAACGCGCCTAGAGCGCCAATGCACTACAGCCTGTAGGGCATATAACCAAACGGCTCTTTTCAGAGCCACCATAACATCACGAAAGAATCACTGATATTATATGCAGTATATATGAATAATTGGTAAAAATAATGAATCCCTGGGGTAATTGAAATATTAAATAGATATAATGTACATCATACATATAACTTTGATCAAAATAGTGGTTGTGAGGGGGGGGGGGGGTAATTACCTGTAGTCGCATGAAGAGTGAGTGCGTATGTCACATGCCACTGTCACTGCTTGTCCTTATCTTGTACCATGACATCCTCCTCCCTCTTTCCTATTGAAATACAAAAAAATATATAGGAAATAAATAAATTACTGATAAAATCACCATAACAGTATATACACGCAGTCTTTATCATTTTTATTATTTTTAATATATAAAACAAACGTGGAATCACAAGCCTTCGCTTTCGGTTGTTTGATGATTTTGAAAGTAGGATTTATATAAGTTAGTTGGTATACTTGTTCTAATAAATATATTCCAGGGGTACATACTTTTTTCAAGTAGATCTCTTTGTAATTTTATTTGAATAAGAATTCACTTGCTATTCTGTTAATGAAATATAAAGTCAAAATAGATTCATGTATTCGTTATTGTATCGTATTTTGTTCAGGTAGGTATATCATGCAGCCATATTGCCACACAGTACACCACGAGCTTCCAAAACTGAGTTGTGTGTTCGATTATTTGAGGGATCATAATAAATTTTGGTGTGCACGTCATTATAATTTTTTCAAGAAAATGAAATAAATGGTGCACAGGAAAAGGTAGGGTTAGGGATAGTAAACAGATGAGAAGGATTCGCCGCAAGATGGCAGCAGTCACAAATATTGATTTTTGTTTCAGAGGCCGGACTGGCGACGGCGGTCAGCGAACCGTTGATTGGACAATAGTCGCAATACCCCGGCGGTAAATGCGAACGCCACATCGCGTATAAAAAGGCAGAAAAAAGCGCTGAGGAGTCATTACACGAATGCACACTGCTCCTGTCTGATCTTCAACTCGCTATCGGTTCATCTCATCAGTAAAACATCATGTCTGGAAGAGGAAAGAGTGGAAAGGCCCGAACCAAGGCAAAGACTCGCTCATCCCGTGCTGGTCTTCAGTTCCCAGTGGGACGTGTTCACCGATTTCTTCGAAAGGGCAGCTATGCACAGAGGGTAGGCGCTGGAGCACCCGTCTACATGGCTGCAGTACTGGAGTACCTGACTGCCGAAATCTTGGAACTCGCCGGTAATGCTGCTCGTGACAACAAGAAGTCTAGGATCATCCCTCGTCACCTTCAGCTCGCCGTACGCAACGACGAGGAACTGAACAAACTCTTGGGTGGTGTGACAATCGCACAAGGTGGCGTACTGCCAAACATCCAAGCCGTGTTGCTTCCAAAGAAAACCGCTAAATCAAGCTAGTTTGCCTCGGCGAACCCCCATTTCAACGGCCCTTATCAGGGCCACCAAATATTCACGAAAGAATTGTTTTTTTTTTCATTGGTATCCATCCCTCTTTCTCTCTCACTAACTCTATACAGATAAGGTACATGATGTGACTGATAAGAAAGATGAATTATGTCCAGTCATTTTAAGGATTTCAAATGAATACTGACAAATAATTTAGAAGATAAATGATGTCAAATAACTAAATTGAGTTCAGGGAGGCTCAACATGTTAATTTGAATAGAATTCCTAACAATTTAGTAACATGAAATTTCAAATAACGGGGGTGCGCTGGAAGGAATAATATGCATAGACGTAGAAGAAGAAGAAGTAGTAGTAGTAGTAGTAGTAGTAGTAAGAGTAGTAGTAGTAGTAGTAAGAGTAGTAGTAGTAATAGTAGTAAGAGTAGTAGTAGTAGTAGTAGTAGTAAGAGTAGTAATAGTAGTAGTAGTAGTAGTAGTAGTAGTAGTAGTAGTAGTGGTATGTCAAACTCAGGAAGTCCTAAACTATCGTCATAACGAGTGCCAAAGTTTCTTCAATCATTCAGATTACAGTAAATGTCACACATTCTTGATGTCGACCAACGCCCCCTTGTGGCGAGTTTTTCCTAGTCTCGGTGTTCTGGCATTAAAATCAGTGGCTGTATTTACTACGCCATGATGGTAATACCGAACAAAGATTTTTTAAATGTTTTATCAATGATAGCATGCGGACGAATATAAAAGGACATGTGCATGTTTATGGGCGAAAAATCTGTAAAAAATAATAATGATATAGAAATATCGTTACAAATTGCCTTCGAAAAGGAAAATAACGGGAGGGGTATTTGGTAATAATAAGTAGAAGAAGAATAATAGGAAGAGGAAGAACAGGGAAAAGGGAAGAGGAAGAAGAATCTACTCATGTTAGCAGAAGCCCTAGTAAAATGGGCAACACAGTAGTGGGGCGGGCAGGCTGGGGAGGTTTCCTACCACGTACGCAACCATGACGTATAATGATCATTTCGCGGTGAGGCGGGCACTTGTTTTGTTCACGCCGCAACTGTACAGACGTATACCAAAATGGCTGAGAAGGACACCAAGAATGCTCCTAAGAAGAAACCAGCGACCCATCCGCCTGCTGCTGAGATGGTTATGACAGCAATCACCGAACTGAAGGAGCGGAATGGATCTTCGCTGCAGGCAATCAAGAAGTACATCGAGCAGAACTTCGATGTCCAGATGGACCGACAGCTCATATTCATCAAGAGGGCTCTGAAGGCTGGTGTGGTGAAGGGCAAACTTACGCAGACGAAGGGTAAAGGTGCTTCGGGGTCATTCAAGTTGAATGTGCAAGCAGCCAAGGCACAGGCAGTGGAGAAGGCCAAGAAGGAAAAGGAGAAGGTCAAGAAGGAGAAAGAGAAGGAGAAGGCCAAGGCGAAAGCTGCAGCCCAGAAGGAGAAAAAGCAGAAGGCAGCCGCCGCTAAGAAGGCAAAGGCAGCACCAAAGAAAGTGAAGAAGCCAGTGAAGAAGACTACTGAGAAGAAAGAGAAGAAAAAGACACCAAAGAAGAAAGTCCCTGCCAAGAAATCGACACCCAAGAAGGCGACCAAGAAGGCGGTAGCCAAGAAACCAAAGGCTTCGAACCCCAAGAAACCCGCGGCAAAGAAGGTGACAAAGAAATCCAAGTGATTTCTGGATAGCCACTTTCCAGTGCCAACCAAACGGCTCTTTTCAGAGCCACCACATTTCCATGAAAGAATACTTGTCTTAATGAAATAATAATAACAGTAATAATAACAACAAAAATAATAATGATAATAAACATTATTTATAGTATGAACCAATTCTGTGACCACTCGCACTGGTATAAGTCGGATTCTAATGCAAAAAAATTAAAGAATGAAGATTATATATTTATTAAATGGCTAGGTAATTGGACACTATTATCATATTATAAGAAGGAGGAACAAGGGGGCGGGATGTGAATGACATATAAGGTATAAAAATGTATATGAAACTAATTATATATGAAGTTAACATATATCGTGGAAAAAAAAATAACACGAAGAGAAAGGAAGAAAACGTAAGAAATAAATAATGCAAAGAAAATGAACTGGAGAGGGAGATCGGTATTATTGATGAAATTTAAGATGTTGCCTTATATTTGAGTACTA
>NW_026974272.1:0-54785 GCF_037042905.1 Lytechinus pictus | reverse complement strand
CGCGACTGGTCCAAATTTTCCAAAATATGACCAAATTGATTTCTTCAAAATTGCCCCCGAGACCCCCCCCAATTCAGCCGTCTCCGCTCTGTGGGATCTTCTAACATCCAAAGGCATCAATATTATCAAGATAAAGCAGATCCGATGAGTTTTTATTTTTCGCCCTACCAGACTGGTCCAAATTTTCCAAAATATGACCAAATTGATTTCTTCAAATCCGCTCTGTGGGATCTTCTAACATCCAAAGGCATCAATATTATCAAGATAAAGCAGATCCGATGAGTTTTTATTTTTCGCCCTACCCGCGACTGGTCCAAATTTTCCAAAATATGACCAAATTGATTTCTTCAAAATTGCCCCCGAGACCCCCCCCAATTCAGCCGTCTCCGCTCTGTGGGATCTTCTAACATCCAAAGGCATCAATATTATCAAGATAAAGCAGATCCGATGAGTTTTTATTTTTCGCCCTACCCGCGACTGGTCCAAATTTTCCAAAATATGACCAAATTGATTTCTTCAAAATTGCCCCCGAGACCCCCCCCAATTCAGCCGTCTCCGCTCTGTGGGATCTTCTAACATCCAAAGGCATCAATATTATCAAGATAAAGCAGATCCGATGAGTTTTTATTTTTCGCCCTACCCGCGACTGGTCCAAATTTTCCAAAATATGACCAAATTGATTTCTTCAAAATTGCCCCCGAGACCCCCCCCAATTCAGCCGTCTCCGCTCTGTGGGATCTTCTAACATCCAAAGGCATCAATATTATCAAGATAAAGCAGATCCGATGAGTTTTTATTTTTCGCCCTACCCGCGACTGGTCCAAATTTTCCAAAATATGACCAAATTGATTTCTTCAAAATTGCCCCCGAGACCCCCCCCAATTCAGCCGTCTCCGCTCTGTGGGATCTTCTAACATCCAAAGGCATCAATATTATCAAGATAAAGCAGATCCGATGAGTTTTTATTTTTCGCCCTACCCGCGACTGGTCCAAATTTTCCAAAATATGACCAAATTGATTTCTTCAAAATTGCCCCCGAGACCCCCCCCAATTCAGCCGTCTCCGCTCTGTGGGATCTTCTAACATCCAAAGGCATCAATATTATCAAGATAAAGCAGATCCGATGAGTTTTTATTTTTCGCCCTACCCGCGACTGGTCCAAATTTTCCAAAATATGACCAAATTGATTTCTTCAAAATTGCCCCCGAGACCCCCCCCAATTCAGCCGTCTCCGCTCTGTGGGATCTTCTAACATCCAAAGGCATCAATATTATCAAGATAAAGCAGATCCGATGAGTTTTTATTTTTCGCCCTACCCGCGACTGGTCCAAATTTTCCAAAATATGACCAAATTGATTTCTTCAAAATTGCCCCCGAGACCCCCCCCAATTCAGCCGTCTCCGCTCTGTGGGATCTTCTAACATCCAAAGGCATCAATATTATCAAGATAAAGCAGATCCGATGAGTTTTTATTTTTCGCCCTACCCGCGACTGGTCCAAATTTTCCAAAATATGACCAAATTGATTTCTTCAAAATTGCCCCCGAGACCCCCCCCAATTCAGCCGTCTCCGCTCTGTGGGATCTTCTAACATCCAAAGGCATCAATATTATCAAGATAAAGCAGATCCGATGAGTTTTTATTTTTCGCCCTACCCGCGACTGGTCCAAATTTTCCAAAATATGACCAAATTGATTTCTTCAAAATTGCCCCCGAGACCCCCCCCAATTCAGCCGTCTCCGCTCTGTGGGATCTTCTAACATCCAAAGGCATCAATATTATCAAGATAAAGCAGATCCGATGAGTTTTTATTTTTCGCCCTACCCGCGACTGGTCCAAATTTTCCAAAATATGACCAAATTGATTTCTTCAAAATTGCCCCCGAGACCCCCCCCAATTCAGCCGTCTCCGCTCTGTGGGATCTTCTAACATCCAAAGGCATCAATATTATCAAGATAAAGCAGATCCGATGAGTTTTTATTTTTCGCCCTACCCGCGACTGGTCCAAATTTTCCAAAATATGACCAAATTGATTTCTTCAAAATTGCCCCCGAGACCCCCCCCAATTCAGCCGTCTCCGCTCTGTGGGATCTTCTAACATCCAAAGGCATCAATATTATCAAGATAAAGCAGATCCGATGAGTTTTTATTTTTCGCCCTACCCGCGACTGGTCCAAATTTTCCAAAATATGACCAAATTGATTTCTTCAAAATTGCCCCCGAGACCCCCCCCAATTCAGCCGTCTCCGCTCTGTGGGATCTTCTAACATCCAAAGGCATCAATATTATCAAGATAAAGCAGATCCGATGAGTTTTTATTTTTCGCCCTACCCGCGACTGGTCCAAATTTTCCAAAATATGACCAAATTGATTTCTTCAAAATTGCCCCCGAGACCCCCCCCAATTCAGCCGTCTCCGCTCTGTGGGATCTTCTAACATCCAAAGGCATCAATATTATCAAGATAAAGCAGATCCGATGAGTTTTTATTTTTCGCCCTACCCGCGACTGGTCCAAATTTTCCAAAATATGACCAAATTGATTTCTTCAAAATTGCCCCCGAGACCCCCCCCAATTCAGCCGTCTCCGCTCTGTGGGATCTTCTAACATCCAAAGGCATCAATATTATCAAGATAAAGCAGATCCGATGAGTTTTTATTTTTCGCCCTACCCGCGACTGGTCCAAATTTTCCAAAATATGACCAAATTGATTTCTTCAAAATTGCCCCCGAGACCCCCCCCAATTCAGCCGTCTCCGCTCTGTGGGATCTTCTAACATCCAAAGGCATCAATATTATCAAGATAAAGCAGATCCGATGAGTTTTTATTTTTCGCCCTACCCGCGACTGGTCCAAATTTTCCAAAATATGACCAAATTGATTTCTTCAAAATTGCCCCCGAGACCCCCCCCAATTCAGCCGTCTCCGCTCTGTGGGATCTTCTAACATCCAAAGGCATCAATATTATCAAGATAAAGCAGATCCGATGAGTTTTTATTTTTCGCCCTACCCGCGACTGGTCCAAATTTTCCAAAATATGACCAAATTGATTTCTTCAAAATTGCCCCCGAGACCCCCCCCAATTCAGCCGTCTCCGCTCTGTGGGATCTTCTAACATCCAAAGGCATCAATATTATCAAGATAAAGCAGATCCGATGAGTTTTTATTTTTCGCCCTACCCGCGACTGGTCCAAATTTTCCAAAATATGACCAAATTGATTTCTTCAAAATTGCCCCCGAGACCCCCCCCAATTCAGCCGTCTCCGCTCTGTGGGATCTTCTAACATCCAAAGGCATCAATATTATCAAGATAAAGCAGATCCGATGAGTTTTTATTTTTCGCCCTACCCGCGACTGGTCCAAATTTTCCAAAATATGACCAAATTGATTTCTTCAAAATTGCCCCCGAGACCCCCCCCAATTCAGCCGTCTCCGCTCTGTGGGATCTTCTAACATCCAAAGGCATCAATATTATCAAGATAAAGCAGATCCGATGAGTTTTTATTTTTCGCCCTACCCGCGACTGGTCCAAATTTTCCAAAATATGACCAAATTGATTTCTTCAAAATTGCCCCCGAGACCCCCCCCAATTCAGCCGTCTCCGCTCTGTGGGATCTTCTAACATCCAAAGGCATCAATATTATCAAGATAAAGCAGATCCGATGAGTTTTTATTTTTCGCCCTACCCGCGACTGGTCCAAATTTTCCAAAATATGACCAAATTGATTTCTTCAAAATTGCCCCCGAGACCCCCCCCAATTCAGCCGTCTCCGCTCTGTGGGATCTTCTAACATCCAAAGGCATCAATATTATCAAGATAAAGCAGATCCGATGAGTTTTTATTTTTCGCCCTACCCGCGACTGGTCCAAATTTTCCAAAATATGACCAAATTGATTTCTTCAAAATTGCCCCCGAGACCCCCCCCAATTCAGCCGTCTCCGCTCTGTGGGATCTTCTAACATCCAAAGGCATCAATATTATCAAGATAAAGCAGATCCGATGAGTTTTTATTTTTCGCCCTACCCGCGACTGGTCCAAATTTTCCAAAATATGACCAAATTGATTTCTTCAAAATTGCCCCCGAGACCCCCCCCAATTCAGCCGTCTCCGCTCTGTGGGATCTTCTAACATCCAAAGGCATCAATATTATCAAGATAAAGCAGATCCGATGAGTTTTTATTTTTCGCCCTACCCGCGACTGGTCCAAATTTTCCAAAATATGACCAAATTGATTTCTTCAAAATTGCCCCCGAGACCCCCCCCAATTCAGCCGTCTCCGCTCTGTGGGATCTTCTAACATCCAAAGGCATCAATATTATCAAGATAAAGCAGATCCGATGAGTTTTTATTTTTCGCCCTACCCGCGACTGGTCCAAATTTTCCAAAATATGACCAAATTGATTTCTTCAAAATTGCCCCCGAGACCCCCCCCAATTCAGCCGTCTCCGCTCTGTGGGATCTTCTAACATCCAAAGGCATCAATATTATCAAGATAAAGCAGATCCGATGAGTTTTTATTTTTCGCCCTACCCGCGACTGGTCCAAATTTTCCAAAATATGACCAAATTGATTTCTTCAAAATTGCCCCCGAGACCCCCCCCAATTCAGCCGTCTCCGCTCTGTGGGATCTTCTAACATCCAAAGGCATCAATATTATCAAGATAAAGCAGATCCGATGAGTTTTTATTTTTCGCCCTACCCGCGACTGGTCCAAATTTTCCAAAATATGACCAAATTGATTTCTTCAAAATTGCCCCCGAGACCCCCCCCAATTCAGCCGTCTCCGCTCTGTGGGATCTTCTAACATCCAAAGGCATCAATATTATCAAGATAAAGCAGATCCGATGAGTTTTTATTTTTCGCCCTACCCGCGACTGGTCCAAATTTTCCAAAATATGACCAAATTGATTTCTTCAAAATTGCCCCCGAGACCCCCCCCAATTCAGCCGTCTCCGCTCTGTGGGATCTTCTAACATCCAAAGGCATCAATATTATCAAGATAAAGCAGATCCGATGAGTTTTTATTTTTCGCCCTACCCGCGACTGGTCCAAATTTTCCAAAATATGACCAAATTGATTTCTTCAAAATTGCCCCCGAGACCCCCCCCAATTCAGCCGTCTCCGCTCTGTGGGATCTTCTAACATCCAAAGGCATCAATATTATCAAGATAAAGCAGATCCGATGAGTTTTTATTTTTCGCCCTACCCGCGACTGGTCCAAATTTTCCAAAATATGACCAAATTGATTTCTTCAAAATTGCCCCCGAGACCCCCCCCAATTCAGCCGTCTCCGCTCTGTGGGATCTTCTAACATCCAAAGGCATCAATATTATCAAGATAAAGCAGATCCGATGAGTTTTTATTTTTCGCCCTACCCGCGACTGGTCCAAATTTTCCAAAATATGACCAAATTGATTTCTTCAAAATTGCCCCCGAGACCCCCCCCAATTCAGCCGTCTCCGCTCTGTGGGATCTTCTAACATCCAAAGGCATCAATATTATCAAGATAAAGCAGATCCGATGAGTTTTTATTTTTCGCCCTACCCGCGACTGGTCCAAATTTTCCAAAATATGACCAAATTGATTTCTTCAAAATTGCCCCCGAGACCCCCCCCAATTCAGCCGTCTCCGCTCTGTGGGATCTTCTAACATCCAAAGGCATCAATATTATCAAGATAAAGCAGATCCGATGAGTTTTTATTTTTCGCCCTACCCGCGACTGGTCCAAATTTTCCAAAATATGACCAAATTGATTTCTTCAAAATTGCCCCCGAGACCCCCCCCAATTCAGCCGTCTCCGCTCTGTGGGATCTTCTAACATCCAAAGGCATCAATATTATCAAGATAAAGCAGATCCGATGAGTTTTTATTTTTCGCCCTACCCGCGACTGGTCCAAATTTTCCAAAATATGACCAAATTGATTTCTTCAAAATTGCCCCCGAGACCCCCCCCAATTCAGCCGTCTCCGCTCTGTGGGATCTTCTAACATCCAAAGGCATCAATATTATCAAGATAAAGCAGATCCGATGAGTTTTTATTTTTCGCCCTACCCGCGACTGGTCCAAATTTTCCAAAATATGACCAAATTGATTTCTTCAAAATTGCCCCCGAGACCCCCCCCAATTCAGCCGTCTCCGCTCTGTGGGATCTTCTAACATCCAAAGGCATCAATATTATCAAGATAAAGCAGATCCGATGAGTTTTTATTTTTCGCCCTACCCGCGACTGGTCCAAATTTTCCAAAATATGACCAAATTGATTTCTTCAAAATTGCCCCCGAGACCCCCCCCAATTCAGCCGTCTCCGCTCTGTGGGATCTTCTAACATCCAAAGGCATCAATATTATCAAGATAAAGCAGATCCGATGAGTTTTTATTTTTCGCCCTACCCGCGACTGGTCCAAATTTTCCAAAATATGACCAAATTGATTTCTTCAAAATTGCCCCCGAGACCCCCCCCAATTCAGCCGTCTCCGCTCTGTGGGATCTTCTAACATCCAAAGGCATCAATATTATCAAGATAAAGCAGATCCGATGAGTTTTTATTTTTCGCCCTACCCGCGACTGGTCCAAATTTTCCAAAATATGACCAAATTGATTTCTTCAAAATTGCCCCCGAGACCCCCCCCAATTCAGCCGTCTCCGCTCTGTGGGATCTTCTAACATCCAAAGGCATCAATATTATCAAGATAAAGCAGATCCGATGAGTTTTTATTTTTCGCCCTACCCGCGACTGGTCCAAATTTTCCAAAATATGACCAAATTGATTTCTTCAAAATTGCCCCCGAGACCCCCCCCAATTCAGCCGTCTCCGCTCTGTGGGATCTTCTAACATCCAAAGGCATCAATATTATCAAGATAAAGCAGATCCGATGAGTTTTTATTTTTCGCCCTACCCGCGACTGGTCCAAATTTTCCAAAATATGACCAAATTGATTTCTTCAAAATTGCCCCCGAGACCCCCCCCAATTCAGCCGTCTCCGCTCTGTGGGATCTTCTAACATCCAAAGGCATCAATATTATCAAGATAAAGCAGATCCGATGAGTTTTTATTTTTCGCCCTACCCGCGACTGGTCCAAATTTTCCAAAATATGACCAAATTGATTTCTTCAAAATTGCCCCCGAGACCCCCCCCAATTCAGCCGTCTCCGCTCTGTGGGATCTTCTAACATCCAAAGGCATCAATATTATCAAGATAAAGCAGATCCGATGAGTTTTTATTTTTCGCCCTACCCGCGACTGGTCCAAATTTTCCAAAATATGACCAAATTGATTTCTTCAAAATTGCCCCCGAGACCCCCCCCAATTCAGCCGTCTCCGCTCTGTGGGATCTTCTAACATCCAAAGGCATCAATATTATCAAGATAAAGCAGATCCGATGAGTTTTTATTTTTCGCCCTACCCGCGACTGGTCCAAATTTTCCAAAATATGACCAAATTGATTTCTTCAAAATTGCCCCCGAGACCCCCCCCAATTCAGCCGTCTCCGCTCTGTGGGATCTTCTAACATCCAAAGGCATCAATATTATCAAGATAAAGCAGATCCGATGAGTTTTTATTTTTCGCCCTACCCGCGACTGGTCCAAATTTTCCAAAATATGACCAAATTGATTTCTTCAAAATTGCCCCCGAGACCCCCCCCAATTCAGCCGTCTCCGCTCTGTGGGATCTTCTAACATCCAAAGGCATCAATATTATCAAGATAAAGCAGATCCGATGAGTTTTTATTTTTCGCCCTACCCGCGACTGGTCCAAATTTTCCAAAATATGACCAAATTGATTTCTTCAAAATTGCCCCCGAGACCCCCCCCAATTCAGCCGTCTCCGCTCTGTGGGATCTTCTAACATCCAAAGGCATCAATATTATCAAGATAAAGCAGATCCGATGAGTTTTTATTTTTCGCCCTACCCGCGACTGGTCCAAATTTTCCAAAATATGACCAAATTGATTTCTTCAAAATTGCCCCCGAGACCCCCCCCAATTCAGCCGTCTCCGCTCTGTGGGATCTTCTAACATCCAAAGGCATCAATATTATCAAGATAAAGCAGATCCGATGAGTTTTTATTTTTCGCCCTACCCGCGACTGGTCCAAATTTTCCAAAATATGACCAAATTGATTTCTTCAAAATTGCCCCCGAGACCCCCCCCAATTCAGCCGTCTCCGCTCTGTGGGATCTTCTAACATCCAAAGGCATCAATATTATCAAGATAAAGCAGATCCGATGAGTTTTTATTTTTCGCCCTACCCGCGACTGGTCCAAATTTTCCAAAATATGACCAAATTGATTTCTTCAAAATTGCCCCCGAGACCCCCCCCAATTCAGCCGTCTCCGCTCTGTGGGATCTTCTAACATCCAAAGGCATCAATATTATCAAGATAAAGCAGATCCGATGAGTTTTTATTTTTCGCCCTACCCGCGACTGGTCCAAATTTTCCAAAATATGACCAAATTGATTTCTTCAAAATTGCCCCCGAGACCCCCCCCAATTCAGCCGTCTCCGCTCTGTGGGATCTTCTAACATCCAAAGGCATCAATATTATCAAGATAAAGCAGATCCGATGAGTTTTTATTTTTCGCCCTACCCGCGACTGGTCCAAATTTTCCAAAATATGACCAAATTGATTTCTTCAAAATTGCCCCCGAGACCCCCCCCAATTCAGCCGTCTCCGCTCTGTGGGATCTTCTAACATCCAAAGGCATCAATATTATCAAGATAAAGCAGATCCGATGAGTTTTTATTTTTCGCCCTACCCGCGACTGGTCCAAATTTTCCAAAATATGACCAAATTGATTTCTTCAAAATTGCCCCCGAGACCCCCCCCAATTCAGCCGTCTCCGCTCTGTGGGATCTTCTAACATCCAAAGGCATCAATATTATCAAGATAAAGCAGATCCGATGAGTTTTTATTTTTCGCCCTACCCGCGACTGGTCCAAATTTTCCAAAATATGACCAAATTGATTTCTTCAAAATTGCCCCCGAGACCCCCCCCAATTCAGCCGTCTCCGCTCTGTGGGATCTTCTAACATCCAAAGGCATCAATATTATCAAGATAAAGCAGATCCGATGAGTTTTTATTTTTCGCCCTACCCGCGACTGGTCCAAATTTTCCAAAATATGACCAAATTGATTTCTTCAAAATTGCCCCCGAGACCCCCCCCAATTCAGCCGTCTCCGCTCTGTGGGATCTTCTAACATCCAAAGGCATCAATATTATCAAGATAAAGCAGATCCGATGAGTTTTTATTTTTCGCCCTACCCGCGACTGGTCCAAATTTTCCAAAATATGACCAAATTGATTTCTTCAAAATTGCCCCCGAGACCCCCCCCAATTCAGCCGTCTCCGCTCTGTGGGATCTTCTAACATCCAAAGGCATCAATATTATCAAGATAAAGCAGATCCGATGAGTTTTTATTTTTCGCCCTACCCGCGACTGGTCCAAATTTTCCAAAATATGACCAAATTGATTTCTTCAAAATTGCCCCCGAGACCCCCCCCAATTCAGCCGTCTCCGCTCTGTGGGATCTTCTAACATCCAAAGGCATCAATATTATCAAGATAAAGCAGATCCGATGAGTTTTTATTTTTCGCCCTACCCGCGACTGGTCCAAATTTTCCAAAATATGACCAAATTGATTTCTTCAAAATTGCCCCCGAGACCCCCCCCAATTCAGCCGTCTCCGCTCTGTGGGATCTTCTAACATCCAAAGGCATCAATATTATCAAGATAAAGCAGATCCGATGAGTTTTTATTTTTCGCCCTACCCGCGACTGGTCCAAATTTTCCAAAATATGACCAAATTGATTTCTTCAAAATTGCCCCCGAGACCCCCCCCAATTCAGCCGTCTCCGCTCTGTGGGATCTTCTAACATCCAAAGGCATCAATATTATCAAGATAAAGCAGATCCGATGAGTTTTTATTTTTCGCCCTACCCGCGACTGGTCCAAATTTTCCAAAATATGACCAAATTGATTTCTTCAAAATTGCCCCCGAGACCCCCCCCAATTCAGCCGTCTCCGCTCTGTGGGATCTTCTAACATCCAAAGGCATCAATATTATCAAGATAAAGCAGATCCGATGAGTTTTTATTTTTCGCCCTACCCGCGACTGGTCCAAATTTTCCAAAATATGACCAAATTGATTTCTTCAAAATTGCCCCCGAGACCCCCCCCAATTCAGCCGTCTCCGCTCTGTGGGATCTTCTAACATCCAAAGGCATCAATATTATCAAGATAAAGCAGATCCGATGAGTTTTTATTTTTCGCCCTACCCGCGACTGGTCCAAATTTTCCAAAATATGACCAAATTGATTTCTTCAAAATTGCCCCCGAGACCCCCCCCAATTCAGCCGTCTCCGCTCTGTGGGATCTTCTAACATCCAAAGGCATCAATATTATCAAGATAAAGCAGATCCGATGAGTTTTTATTTTTCGCCCTACCCGCGACTGGTCCAAATTTTCCAAAATATGACCAAATTGATTTCTTCAAAATTGCCCCCGAGACCCCCCCCAATTCAGCCGTCTCCGCTCTGTGGGATCTTCTAACATCCAAAGGCATCAATATTATCAAGATAAAGCAGATCCGATGAGTTTTTATTTTTCGCCCTACCCGCGACTGGTCCAAATTTTCCAAAATATGACCAAATTGATTTCTTCAAAATTGCCCCCGAGACCCCCCCCAATTCAGCCGTCTCCGCTCTGTGGGATCTTCTAACATCCAAAGGCATCAATATTATCAAGATAAAGCAGATCCGATGAGTTTTTATTTTTCGCCCTACCCGCGACTGGTCCAAATTTTCCAAAATATGACCAAATTGATTTCTTCAAAATTGCCCCCGAGACCCCCCCCAATTCAGCCGTCTCCGCTCTGTGGGATCTTCTAACATCCAAAGGCATCAATATTATCAAGATAAAGCAGATCCGATGAGTTTTTATTTTTCGCCCTACCCGCGACTGGTCCAAATTTTCCAAAATATGACCAAATTGATTTCTTCAAAATTGCCCCCGAGACCCCCCCCAATTCAGCCGTCTCCGCTCTGTGGGATCTTCTAACATCCAAAGGCATCAATATTATCAAGATAAAGCAGATCCGATGAGTTTTTATTTTTCGCCCTACCCGCGACTGGTCCAAATTTTCCAAAATATGACCAAATTGATTTCTTCAAAATTGCCCCCGAGACCCCCCCCAATTCAGCCGTCTCCGCTCTGTGGGATCTTCTAACATCCAAAGGCATCAATATTATCAAGATAAAGCAGATCCGATGAGTTTTTATTTTTCGCCCTACCCGCGACTGGTCCAAATTTTCCAAAATATGACCAAATTGATTTCTTCAAAATTGCCCCCGAGACCCCCCCCAATTCAGCCGTCTCCGCTCTGTGGGATCTTCTAACATCCAAAGGCATCAATATTATCAAGATAAAGCAGATCCGATGAGTTTTTATTTTTCGCCCTACCCGCGACTGGTCCAAATTTTCCAAAATATGACCAAATTGATTTCTTCAAAATTGCCCCCGAGACCCCCCCCAATTCAGCCGTCTCCGCTCTGTGGGATCTTCTAACATCCAAAGGCATCAATATTATCAAGATAAAGCAGATCCGATGAGTTTTTATTTTTCGCCCTACCCGCGACTGGTCCAAATTTTCCAAAATATGACCAAATTGATTTCTTCAAAATTGCCCCCGAGACCCCCCCCAATTCAGCCGTCTCCGCTCTGTGGGATCTTCTAACATCCAAAGGCATCAATATTATCAAGATAAAGCAGATCCGATGAGTTTTTATTTTTCGCCCTACCCGCGACTGGTCCAAATTTTCCAAAATATGACCAAATTGATTTCTTCAAAATTGCCCCCGAGACCCCCCCCAATTCAGCCGTCTCCGCTCTGTGGGATCTTCTAACATCCAAAGGCATCAATATTATCAAGATTCAATTCAATTTCAATTCAATTCAATTCATTTATTTTCTCTTTCAATCTTTTTACATTTACAATGATAGTTCAATATACATATTTACAAAATATAACATTTAAATCATTTTTTTATAATACAATAATACCATGAAATCGAAAGGGAAGGAGACCAACTAAAAAGCAGAGCTTGTAGGGTGAAGGCCCCCTTTTATAAGTAAATTTTATGAATTAAAAATAAGATAAAATAAAGAAATAAACAATATATATATATATATAATGAATAAAAAAATTAAAAAAAATAAAAATTAAATTAAATAATAATAAAAATAAATGATTCAGTATACACTGTATACAGAAATCATAAAACGATTAAACATATATACAAAGAGAAATTAATAAACACATTTACATATTAAGTTCTGAATTACATTACTTTGGGAAAAAACGATAATCTAATATGAATTCAGAAGATATTTTTTAAGTTTTCCTTTGAAATTGTGTATTGAATTACATTGTATAATATCCTTTGAAAAAGAATTCCATAATTTTGGACCAGTAAAAACAAATGTCTTCTGTGCAAACGATGTTCTATTCAGAGGTAAATGAAAGGAACTCGCCTGGCGAGTGAAGTGTTTATGAATTGTATCATTTTTTATAAACATATTATTAAAAGGTAACGGTAATTGTTTATTGATAAACTTGAACATTAACTGTCCGAGTTGAAAAGAATATAAATCTTTAATCTTCAAGACTTTATTTCTCAAAAACAGAATATTTGTATGTGCCCTGAATTCTGCATGACTAATAATACGAATCACTCTTTTTTGTAAAATAAAAAGTCTATTAATTTGATAATTCGCTGCATTACCCCACGCAACAACTCCGTAATTCAAGTAAGGTAAAATTAACGTTGAATACAATGATAACAAAATATAATGGGGTAAGAAGTAACTTAATTTTCTAATGACACCGATGTTGCGAGCAATGATTTTACAAATATTATCAATATGTGCTTTCCAAGAAAGTTTGTCGTCAATGATCAGTCCCAAAAATTTAGTAGATCGCACTCTTTGAATGACAATATCATTTAAAATTACATCTTTTGGTACACTCGTAATCTTGTTGCTAAATAGCATGTAGCTAGTTTTTTCTAGGTTAAGAGAGAGTTTGTTAGCTGTTATCCAATTAGACACATTTTTTAGTTCGTCATTGAATATTTGCGTCAATTGCTCTGGGTCGGGGTGCGACAGAAATATATTAGAGTCATCAGCGAAAAGTATAAATTGGAGCAATCTAGATGACATATCAATATCATTTATATAAGTAATGAACAAAAGTGGGCCAAGAATGCTGCCCTGTGGAACTCCACAAAGGACAGGTTTACGTTCAGAAATATTACAATCAAGTGAAACGAACTGTGAACGCCCGGTTAGATAATTCTTGAACCACTTTAGTGGTTCCCCTCTTATTCCATAATGAGAAAGTTTATAAAGGAGAATGTTATGATCAACTGTATCGAATGCTTTTGAAAAATCTAAAAACAAACCAATCGTATTCGAAGACTTGTCATAAGCATTGGCAACTGTTTGAACCAAAGAAAGTATTGCGTGGGAAGTGCTACTCTTTTCCCGGAAACCAAATTGAGTATCGGATAGGATGTTGTGCTTTTTAAAAAAACATATGGTTCGTATGTGAACCAATTTTTCAAGAATTTTAGATAAGTTTGTAAGCAATGAAATCGGTCTGTAATTACTTGCTAAAGAACTATCACCTTTTTTGAAGACTGGTATTATCTTAGAAATTTTCATTGATTTTGGAATATTTCCCGATGATAATGACAAATTGAATATATAAATAAGAGGGTCAATTATATAATTCATAGTTTTTAGTAAAAGGTTGTTATCAATGTTATCAAATCCTGCACTTTTATTTGATTTTAGGCTAGATATAATTTTAATTATCTCCTGTGCGTTCGTAGGAGAGAAAAACATAGAACTTTGATTTCTATCCCCCAGATATTGATGAAATGAATGGGAGTTTGTTGGTATACTTCTAGAGAGCTTAAATCCGACTTGTGAAAAGTAATTGTTGAAAATATTTGCCATCTGAACTTTATCTTCAATAATAGAATCATTATGCATAAGCTTAGTTATCTTTGAAAACTTTGGTCCATTATTGATGGTAGAATTGATCAATTTCCATGTTTTTTTAAGATCATTCTTGCATTGATTAAATTGATCATGGTAATATGCCTTTTTAGCAGTACGGATGACCCCTGTAAGTGTATTCTTATAATTAGTATATTGGCTCCGAGTATTCTCAGTTAATCTTGATATATATTTATAGTATAATCGATTTTTTCTATTTATCGAACGAAGAATTGAATTCGTTATCCAAGGTAGTCTGGGTGATCTTTTATAATTTTTGGACTTGGGCTTTGCAAACGGAATATTTTCATTAACATGACTCATGAAGATATCAATAAATGTTTCGTAGGACTCGTCAACACATTCTGTACTAAATACATCATCCCAAGATTCTTCTTCTAAACTCTGTTTCAAACGAGATATATTTATATCACTATACACACGCCTCTTAGATACGTAATCGGGAAGTTTGTTTGGCTGATATTGATTAGAACAATACATGAAAATTGGGAAATGATCAGACATGTCTGAAATAATTATACCAGCTTTAAATTCTGAACGTATATTGGAGAAAAAATTGTCAATCAGAGTTGCGGAAGTATTAGTGATTCTAGTGGGTCGAGAAATAAGTGGCAAAAAGGAGGCAGAAAGGAATGTCTCTAAAAAGTCATTTGCAAAAATATTAGTATCACTCGCTAACAGGTCATAGTTAAAGTCTCCCATTATGATACATCTTTTGTTTTGAACAGAATGATAATGTAGTAAATTATTTAAAGTGTCTAGAAAATCAGCACTATTGCTGCGAGGAGGCTTATAAACAACTCCCAATACAGTTTTTCTGTTATCACGATCACTAATTTCAATAAATAAAGTTTCTGCAGTTTCATTCATTAAATTAATGTCTTCGATAATAACATACTCAAATTGACTCGGCACAAAAATTGCAACACCACCACCAATTTTATCAACACGATTATTTGTAAGTATATCATAACCTGGGAGTGCATTCATATTAATATATTTATCTGACAGCCATGTCTCAGTTAAACCTATTACTGTATTTTGGGGAACACCTGAGTTATCTAAAAATAAACGAAATTGTTCAAAATTCTTGTTAAGGCTTCTGATATTTAGATGCAAAATAGACAAGCAGGAAGAAGGTAAACCTTTGAAAATGTTTTTGGCTGAAGCCTGAGTGTAGTAGTTTGAGGATATGACACTCGAAACCCCATCATTTGGATCTAAATCAATTTTAAGTTCATCATTGTTAGCTCCAATATCATTAATAACATCATTGGAATCATTGGAAATGTTCGTAATCATATCAAAGTCAATCATTATTTACATAAAACACCAGTATAATATAAACATATATGCGTAAGAGAGTTTTACTTAATTTTGTTCAGATCCTCTTCTCGATGAATTGCAACCGGTGGAACATTCGGGCTCTTCCTAAAGCAGATCCGATGAGTTTTTATTTTTCGCCCTACCCGCGACTGGTCCAAATTTTCCAAAATATGACCAAATTGATTTCTTCAAAATTGCCCCCGAGACCCCCCCCAATTCAGCCGTCTCCGCTCTGTGGGATCTTCTAACATCCAAAGGCATCAATATTATCAAGATAAAGCAGATCCGATGAGTTTTTATTTTTCGCCCTACCCGCGACTGGTCCAAATTTTCCAAAATATGACCAAATTGATTTCTTCAAAATTGCCCCCGAGACCCCCCCCCAATTCAGCCGTCTCCGCTCTGTGGGATCTTCTAACATCCAAAGGCATCAATATTATCAAGATAAAGCAGATCCGATGAGTTTTTATTTTTCGCCCTACCCGCGACTGGTCCAAATTTTCCAAAATATGACCAAATTGATTTCTTCAAAATTGCCCCCGAGACCCCCCCCAATTCAGCCGTCTCCGCTCTGTGGGATCTTCTAACATCCAAAGGCATCAATATTATCAAGATAAAGCAGATCCGATGAGTTTTTATTTTTCGCCCTACCCGCGACTGGTCCAAATTTTCCAAAATATGACCAAATTGATTTCTTCAAAATTGCCCCCGAGACCCCCCCCAATTCAGCCGTCTCCGCTCTGTGGGATCTTCTAACATCCAAAGGCATCAATATTATCAAGATAAAGCAGATCCGATGAGTTTTTATTTTTCGCCCTACCCGCGACTGGTCCAAATTTTCCAAAATATGACCAAATTGATTTCTTCAAAATTGCCCCCGAGACCCCCCCCAATTCAGCCGTCTCCGCTCTGTGGGATCTTCTAACATCCAAAGGCATCAATATTATCAAGATAAAGCAGATCCGATGAGTTTTTATTTTTCGCCCTACCCGCGACTGGTCCAAATTTTCCAAAATATGACCAAATTGATTTCTTCAAAATTGCCCCCGAGACCCCCCCCAATTCAGCCGTCTCCGCTCTGTGGGATCTTCTAACATCCAAAGGCATCAATATTATCAAGATAAAGCAGATCCGATGAGTTTTTATTTTTCGCCCTACCCGCGACTGGTCCAAATTTTCCAAAATATGACCAAATTGATTTCTTCAAAATTGCCCCCGAGACCCCCCCCAATTCAGCCGTCTCCGCTCTGTGGGATCTTCTAACATCCAAAGGCATCAATATTATCAAGATAAAGCAGATCCGATGAGTTTTTATTTTTCGCCCTACCCGCGACTGGTCCAAATTTTCCAAAATATGACCAAATTGATTTCTTCAAAATTGCCCCCGAGACCCCCCCCAATTCAGCCGTCTCCGCTCTGTGGGATCTTCTAACATCCAAAGGCATCAATATTATCAAGATAAAGCAGATCCGATGAGTTTTTATTTTTCGCCCTACCCGCGACTGGTCCAAATTTTCCAAAATATGACCAAATTGATTTCTTCAAAATTGCCCCCGAGACCCCCCCCAATTCAGCCGTCTCCGCTCTGTGGGATCTTCTAACATCCAAAGGCATCAATATTATCAAGATAAAGCAGATCCGATGAGTTTTTATTTTTCGCCCTACCCGCGACTGGTCCAAATTTTCCAAAATATGACCAAATTGATTTCTTCAAAATTGCCCCCGAGACCCCCCCCAATTCAGCCGTCTCCGCTCTGTGGGATCTTCTAACATCCAAAGGCATCAATATTATCAAGATAAAGCAGATCCGATGAGTTTTTATTTTTCGCCCTACCCGCGACTGGTCCAAATTTTCCAAAATATGACCAAATTGATTTCTTCAAAATTGCCCCCGAGACCCCCCCCAATTCAGCCGTCTCCGCTCTGTGGGATCTTCTAACATCCAAAGGCATCAATATTATCAAGATAAAGCAGATCCGATGAGTTTTTATTTTTCGCCCTACCCGCGACTGGTCCAAATTTTCCAAAATATGACCAAATTGATTTCTTCAAAATTGCCCCCGAGACCCCCCCCAATTCAGCCGTCTCCGCTCTGTGGGATCTTCTAACATCCAAAGGCATCAATATTATCAAGATAAAGCAGATCCGATGAGTTTTTATTTTTCGCCCTACCCGCGACTGGTCCAAATTTTCCAAAATATGACCAAATTGATTTCTTCAAAATTGCCCCCGAGACCCCCCCCAATTCAGCCGTCTCCGCTCTGTGGGATCTTCTAACATCCAAAGGCATCAATATTATCAAGATAAAGCAGATCCGATGAGTTTTTATTTTTCGCCCTACCCGCGACTGGTCCAAATTTTCCAAAATATGACCAAATTGATTTCTTCAAAATTGCCCCCGAGACCCCCCCCAATTCAGCCGTCTCCGCTCTGTGGGATCTTCTAACATCCAAAGGCATCAATATTATCAAGATAAAGCAGATCCGATGAGTTTTTATTTTTCGCCCTACCCGCGACTGGTCCAAATTTTCCAAAATATGACCAAATTGATTTCTTCAAAATTGCCCCCGAGACCCCCCCCAATTCAGCCGTCTCCGCTCTGTGGGATCTTCTAACATCCAAAGGCATCAATATTATCAAGATAAAGCAGATCCGATGAGTTTTTATTTTTCGCCCTACCCGCGACTGGTCCAAATTTTCCAAAATATGACCAAATTGATTTCTTCAAAATTGCCCCCGAGACCCCCCCCAATTCAGCCGTCTCCGCTCTGTGGGATCTTCTAACATCCAAAGGCATCAATATTATCAAGATAAAGCAGATCCGATGAGTTTTTATTTTTCGCCCTACCCGCGACTGGTCCAAATTTTCCAAAATATGACCAAATTGATTTCTTCAAAATTGCCCCCGAGACCCCCCCCAATTCAGCCGTCTCCGCTCTGTGGGATCTTCTAACATCCAAAGGCATCAATATTATCAAGATAAAGCAGATCCGATGAGTTTTTATTTTTCGCCCTACCCGCGACTGGTCCAAATTTTCCAAAATATGACCAAATTGATTTCTTCAAAATTGCCCCCGAGACCCCCCCCAATTCAGCCGTCTCCGCTCTGTGGGATCTTCTAACATCCAAAGGCATCAATATTATCAAGATAAAGCAGATCCGATGAGTTTTTATTTTTCGCCCTACCCGCGACTGGTCCAAATTTTCCAAAATATGACCAAATTGATTTCTTCAAAATTGCCCCCGAGACCCCCCCCAATTCAGCCGTCTCCGCTCTGTGGGATCTTCTAACATCCAAAGGCATCAATATTATCAAGATAAAGCAGATCCGATGAGTTTTTATTTTTCGCCCTACCCGCGACTGGTCCAAATTTTCCAAAATATGACCAAATTGATTTCTTCAAAATTGCCCCCGAGACCCCCCCCAATTCAGCCGTCTCCGCTCTGTGGGATCTTCTAACATCCAAAGGCATCAATATTATCAAGATAAAGCAGATCCGATGAGTTTTTATTTTTCGCCCTACCCGCGACTGGTCCAAATTTTCCAAAATATGACCAAATTGATTTCTTCAAAATTGCCCCCGAGACCCCCCCCAATTCAGCCGTCTCCGCTCTGTGGGATCTTCTAACATCCAAAGGCATCAATATTATCAAGATAAAGCAGATCCGATGAGTTTTTATTTTTCGCCCTACCCGCGACTGGTCCAAATTTTCCAAAATATGACCAAATTGATTTCTTCAAAATTGCCCCCGAGACCCCCCCCAATTCAGCCGTCTCCGCTCTGTGGGATCTTCTAACATCCAAAGGCATCAATATTATCAAGATAAAGCAGATCCGATGAGTTTTTATTTTTCGCCCTACCCGCGACTGGTCCAAATTTTCCAAAATATGACCAAATTGATTTCTTCAAAATTGCCCCCGAGACCCCCCCCAATTCAGCCGTCTCCGCTCTGTGGGATCTTCTAACATCCAAAGGCATCAATATTATCAAGATAAAGCAGATCCGATGAGTTTTTATTTTTCGCCCTACCCGCGACTGGTCCAAATTTTCCAAAATATGACCAAATTGATTTCTTCAAAATTGCCCCCGAGACCCCCCCCAATTCAGCCGTCTCCGCTCTGTGGGATCTTCTAACATCCAAAGGCATCAATATTATCAAGATAAAGCAGATCCGATGAGTTTTTATTTTTCGCCCTACCCGCGACTGGTCCAAATTTTCCAAAATATGACCAAATTGATTTCTTCAAAATTGCCCCCGAGACCCCCCCCAATTCAGCCGTCTCCGCTCTGTGGGATCTTCTAACATCCAAAGGCATCAATATTATCAAGATAAAGCAGATCCGATGAGTTTTTATTTTTCGCCCTACCCGCGACTGGTCCAAATTTTCCAAAATATGACCAAATTGATTTCTTCAAAATTGCCCCCGAGACCCCCCCCAATTCAGCCGTCTCCGCTCTGTGGGATCTTCTAACATCCAAAGGCATCAATATTATCAAGATAAAGCAGATCCGATGAGTTTTTATTTTTCGCCCTACCCGCGACTGGTCCAAATTTTCCAAAATATGACCAAATTGATTTCTTCAAAATTGCCCCCGAGACCCCCCCCAATTCAGCCGTCTCCGCTCTGTGGGATCTTCTAACATCCAAAGGCATCAATATTATCAAGATAAAGCAGATCCGATGAGTTTTTATTTTTCGCCCTACCCGCGACTGGTCCAAATTTTCCAAAATATGACCAAATTGATTTCTTCAAAATTGCCCCCGAGACCCCCCCCAATTCAGCCGTCTCCGCTCTGTGGGATCTTCTAACATCCAAAGGCATCAATATTATCAAGATAAAGCAGATCCGATGAGTTTTTATTTTTCGCCCTACCCGCGACTGGTCCAAATTTTCCAAAATATGACCAAATTGATTTCTTCAAAATTGCCCCCGAGACCCCCCCCAATTCAGCCGTCTCCGCTCTGTGGGATCTTCTAACATCCAAAGGCATCAATATTATCAAGATAAAGCAGATCCGATGAGTTTTTATTTTTCGCCCTACCCGCGACTGGTCCAAATTTTCCAAAATATGACCAAATTGATTTCTTCAAAATTGCCCCCGAGACCCCCCCCAATTCAGCCGTCTCCGCTCTGTGGGATCTTCTAACATCCAAAGGCATCAATATTATCAAGATAAAGCAGATCCGATGAGTTTTTATTTTTCGCCCTACCCGCGACTGGTCCAAATTTTCCAAAATATGACCAAATTGATTTCTTCAAAATTGCCCCCGAGACCCCCCCCAATTCAGCCGTCTCCGCTCTGTGGGATCTTCTAACATCCAAAGGCATCAATATTATCAAGATAAAGCAGATCCGATGAGTTTTTATTTTTCGCCCTACCCGCGACTGGTCCAAATTTTCCAAAATATGACCAAATTGATTTCTTCAAAATTGCCCCCGAGACCCCCCCCAATTCAGCCGTCTCCGCTCTGTGGGATCTTCTAACATCCAAAGGCATCAATATTATCAAGATAAAGCAGATCCGATGAGTTTTTATTTTTCGCCCTACCCGCGACTGGTCCAAATTTTCCAAAATATGACCAAATTGATTTCTTCAAAATTGCCCCCGAGACCCCCCCCAATTCAGCCGTCTCCGCTCTGTGGGATCTTCTAACATCCAAAGGCATCAATATTATCAAGATAAAGCAGATCCGATGAGTTTTTATTTTTCGCCCTACCCGCGACTGGTCCAAATTTTCCAAAATATGACCAAATTGATTTCTTCAAAATTGCCCCCGAGACCCCCCCCAATTCAGCCGTCTCCGCTCTGTGGGATCTTCTAACATCCAAAGGCATCAATATTATCAAGATAAAGCAGATCCGATGAGTTTTTATTTTTCGCCCTACCCGCGACTGGTCCAAATTTTCCAAAATATGACCAAATTGATTTCTTCAAAATTGCCCCCGAGACCCCCCCCAATTCAGCCGTCTCCGCTCTGTGGGATCTTCTAACATCCAAAGGCATCAATATTATCAAGATAAAGCAGATCCGATGAGTTTTTATTTTTCGCCCTACCCGCGACTGGTCCAAATTTTCCAAAATATGACCAAATTGATTTCTTCAAAATTGCCCCCGAGACCCCCCCCAATTCAGCCGTCTCCGCTCTGTGGGATCTTCTAACATCCAAAGGCATCAATATTATCAAGATAAAGCAGATCCGATGAGTTTTTATTTTTCGCCCTACCCGCGACTGGTCCAAATTTTCCAAAATATGACCAAATTGATTTCTTCAAAATTGCCCCCGAGACCCCCCCCAATTCAGCCGTCTCCGCTCTGTGGGATCTTCTAACATCCAAAGGCATCAATATTATCAAGATAAAGCAGATCCGATGAGTTTTTATTTTTCGCCCTACCCGCGACTGGTCCAAATTTTCCAAAATATGACCAAATTGATTTCTTCAAAATTGCCCCCGAGACCCCCCCCAATTCAGCCGTCTCCGCTCTGTGGGATCTTCTAACATCCAAAGGCATCAATATTATCAAGATAAAGCAGATCCGATGAGTTTTTATTTTTCGCCCTACCCGCGACTGGTCCAAATTTTCCAAAATATGACCAAATTGATTTCTTCAAAATTGCCCCCGAGACCCCCCCCAATTCAGCCGTCTCCGCTCTGTGGGATCTTCTAACATCCAAAGGCATCAATATTATCAAGATAAAGCAGATCCGATGAGTTTTTATTTTTCGCCCTACCCGCGACTGGTCCAAATTTTCCAAAATATGACCAAATTGATTTCTTCAAAATTGCCCCCGAGACCCCCCCCAATTCAGCCGTCTCCGCTCTGTGGGATCTTCTAACATCCAAAGGCATCAATATTATCAAGATAAAGCAGATCCGATGAGTTTTTATTTTTCGCCCTACCCGCGACTGGTCCAAATTTTCCAAAATATGACCAAATTGATTTCTTCAAAATTGCCCCCGAGACCCCCCCCAATTCAGCCGTCTCCGCTCTGTGGGATCTTCTAACATCCAAAGGCATCAATATTATCAAGATAAAGCAGATCCGATGAGTTTTTATTTTTCGCCCTACCCGCGACTGGTCCAAATTTTCCAAAATATGACCAAATTGATTTCTTCAAAATTGCCCCCGAGACCCCCCCCAATTCAGCCGTCTCCGCTCTGTGGGATCTTCTAACATCCAAAGGCATCAATATTATCAAGATAAAGCAGATCCGATGAGTTTTTATTTTTCGCCCTACCCGCGACTGGTCCAAATTTTCCAAAATATGACCAAATTGATTTCTTCAAAATTGCCCCCGAGACCCCCCCCAATTCAGCCGTCTCCGCTCTGTGGGATCTTCTAACATCCAAAGGCATCAATATTATCAAGATAAAGCAGATCCGATGAGTTTTTATTTTTCGCCCTACCCGCGACTGGTCCAAATTTTCCAAAATATGACCAAATTGATTTCTTCAAAATTGCCCCCGAGACCCCCCCCAATTCAGCCGTCTCCGCTCTGTGGGATCTTCTAACATCCAAAGGCATCAATATTATCAAGATAAAGCAGATCCGATGAGTTTTTATTTTTCGCCCTACCCGCGACTGGTCCAAATTTTCCAAAATATGACCAAATTGATTTCTTCAAAATTGCCCCCGAGACCCCCCCCAATTCAGCCGTCTCCGCTCTGTGGGATCTTCTAACATCCAAAGGCATCAATATTATCAAGATAAAGCAGATCCGATGAGTTTTTATTTTTCGCCCTACCCGCGACTGGTCCAAATTTTCCAAAATATGACCAAATTGATTTCTTCAAAATTGCCCCCGAGACCCCCCCCAATTCAGCCGTCTCCGCTCTGTGGGATCTTCTAACATCCAAAGGCATCAATATTATCAAGATAAAGCAGATCCGATGAGTTTTTATTTTTCGCCCTACCCGCGACTGGTCCAAATTTTCCAAAATATGACCAAATTGATTTCTTCAAAATTGCCCCCGAGACCCCCCCCAATTCAGCCGTCTCCGCTCTGTGGGATCTTCTAACATCCAAAGGCATCAATATTATCAAGATAAAGCAGATCCGATGAGTTTTTATTTTTCGCCCTACCCGCGACTGGTCCAAATTTTCCAAAATATGACCAAATTGATTTCTTCAAAATTGCCCCCGAGACCCCCCCCAATTCAGCCGTCTCCGCTCTGTGGGATCTTCTAACATCCAAAGGCATCAATATTATCAAGATAAAGCAGATCCGATGAGTTTTTATTTTTCGCCCTACCCGCGACTGGTCCAAATTTTCCAAAATATGACCAAATTGATTTCTTCAAAATTGCCCCCGAGACCCCCCCCAATTCAGCCGTCTCCGCTCTGTGGGATCTTCTAACATCCAAAGGCATCAATATTATCAAGATAAAGCAGATCCGATGAGTTTTTATTTTTCGCCCTACCCGCGACTGGTCCAAATTTTCCAAAATATGACCAAATTGATTTCTTCAAAATTGCCCCCGAGACCCCCCCCAATTCAGCCGTCTCCGCTCTGTGGGATCTTCTAACATCCAAAGGCATCAATATTATCAAGATAAAGCAGATCCGATGAGTTTTTATTTTTCGCCCTACCCGCGACTGGTCCAAATTTTCCAAAATATGACCAAATTGATTTCTTCAAAATTGCCCCCGAGACCCCCCCCAATTCAGCCGTCTCCGCTCTGTGGGATCTTCTAACATCCAAAGGCATCAATATTATCAAGATAAAGCAGATCCGATGAGTTTTTATTTTTCGCCCTACCCGCGACTGGTCCAAATTTTCCAAAATATGACCAAATTGATTTCTTCAAAATTGCCCCCGAGACCCCCCCCAATTCAGCCGTCTCCGCTCTGTGGGATCTTCTAACATCCAAAGGCATCAATATTATCAAGATAAAGCAGATCCGATGAGTTTTTATTTTTCGCCCTACCCGCGACTGGTCCAAATTTTCCAAAATATGACCAAATTGATTTCTTCAAAATTGCCCCCGAGACCCCCCCCAATTCAGCCGTCTCCGCTCTGTGGGATCTTCTAACATCCAAAGGCATCAATATTATCAAGATAAAGCAGATCCGATGAGTTTTTATTTTTCGCCCTACCCGCGACTGGTCCAAATTTTCCAAAATATGACCAAATTGATTTCTTCAAAATTGCCCCCGAGACCCCCCCCAATTCAGCCGTCTCCGCTCTGTGGGATCTTCTAACATCCAAAGGCATCAATATTATCAAGATAAAGCAGATCCGATGAGTTTTTATTTTTCGCCCTACCCGCGACTGGTCCAAATTTTCCAAAATATGACCAAATTGATTTCTTCAAAATTGCCCCCGAGACCCCCCCCAATTCAGCCGTCTCCGCTCTGTGGGATCTTCTAACATCCAAAGGCATCAATATTATCAAGATAAAGCAGATCCGATGAGTTTTTATTTTTCGCCCTACCCGCGACTGGTCCAAATTTTCCAAAATATGACCAAATTGATTTCTTCAAAATTGCCCCCGAGACCCCCCCCAATTCAGCCGTCTCCGCTCTGTGGGATCTTCTAACATCCAAAGGCATCAATATTATCAAGATAAAGCAGATCCGATGAGTTTTTATTTTTCGCCCTACCCGCGACTGGTCCAAATTTTCCAAAATATGACCAAATTGATTTCTTCAAAATTGCCCCCGAGACCCCCCCCAATTCAGCCGTCTCCGCTCTGTGGGATCTTCTAACATCCAAAGGCATCAATATTATCAAGATAAAGCAGATCCGATGAGTTTTTATTTTTCGCCCTACCCGCGACTGGTCCAAATTTTCCAAAATATGACCAAATTGATTTCTTCAAAATTGCCCCCGAGACCCCCCCCAATTCAGCCGTCTCCGCTCTGTGGGATCTTCTAACATCCAAAGGCATCAATATTATCAAGATAAAGCAGATCCGATGAGTTTTTATTTTTCGCCCTACCCGCGACTGGTCCAAATTTTCCAAAATATGACCAAATTGATTTCTTCAAAATTGCCCCCGAGACCCCCCCCAATTCAGCCGTCTCCGCTCTGTGGGATCTTCTAACATCCAAAGGCATCAATATTATCAAGATAAAGCAGATCCGATGAGTTTTTATTTTTCGCCCTACCCGCGACTGGTCCAAATTTTCCAAAATATGACCAAATTGATTTCTTCAAAATTGCCCCCGAGACCCCCCCCAATTCAGCCGTCTCCGCTCTGTGGGATCTTCTAACATCCAAAGGCATCAATATTATCAAGATAAAGCAGATCCGATGAGTTTTTATTTTTCGCCCTACCCGCGACTGGTCCAAATTTTCCAAAATATGACCAAATTGATTTCTTCAAAATTGCCCCCGAGACCCCCCCCAATTCAGCCGTCTCCGCTCTGTGGGATCTTCTAACATCCAAAGGCATCAATATTATCAAGATAAAGCAGATCCGATGAGTTTTTATTTTTCGCCCTACCCGCGACTGGTCCAAATTTTCCAAAATATGACCAAATTGATTTCTTCAAAATTGCCCCCGAGACCCCCCCCAATTCAGCCGTCTCCGCTCTGTGGGATCTTCTAACATCCAAAGGCATCAATATTATCAAGATAAAGCAGATCCGATGAGTTTTTATTTTTCGCCCTACCCGCGACTGGTCCAAATTTTCCAAAATATGACCAAATTGATTTCTTCAAAATTGCCCCCGAGACCCCCCCCAATTCAGCCGTCTCCGCTCTGTGGGATCTTCTAACATCCAAAGGCATCAATATTATCAAGATAAAGCAGATCCGATGAGTTTTTATTTTTCGCCCTACCCGCGACTGGTCCAAATTTTCCAAAATATGACCAAATTGATTTCTTCAAAATTGCCCCCGAGACCCCCCCCAATTCAGCCGTCTCCGCTCTGTGGGATCTTCTAACATCCAAAGGCATCAATATTATCAAGATAAAGCAGATCCGATGAGTTTTTATTTTTCGCCCTACCCGCGACTGGTCCAAATTTTCCAAAATATGACCAAATTGATTTCTTCAAAATTGCCCCCGAGACCCCCCCCAATTCAGCCGTCTCCGCTCTGTGGGATCTTCTAACATCCAAATGCATCTATGTGTGATCTTAGTTTTATTCCCACCGCGACTGGTCCAAATTTTTCCAAAATATGACCAAATTGATTTCTCAAAATTGCCTACCCCGAGACCCCCCCCAAGTCAGCCCGTCTCCGCTCTGTGGGATCTTCTAACATCCAATGGGATCTTCTAACATCCAAAGGCATCAATATTATCAAGATAAAGCAGATCCGATGAGTTTTTATTTTTCGCCCTACCCGCGACTGGTCCAAATTTTCCAAAATATGACCAAATTGATTTCTTCAAAATTGCCCCCGAGACCCCCCCCAATTCAGCCGTCTCCGCTCTGTGGGATCTTCTAACATCCAAAGGCATCAATATTATCAAGATAAAGCAGATCCGATGAGTTTTTATTTTTCGCCCTACCCGCGACTGGTCCAAATTTTCCAAAATATGACCAAATTGATTTCTTCAAAATTGCCCCCGAGACCCCCCCCAATTCAGCCGTCTCCGCTCTGTGGGATCTTCTAACATCCAAAGGCATCAATATTATCAAGATAAAGCAGATCCGATGAGTTTTTATTTTTCGCCCTACCCGCGACTGGTCCAAATTTTCCAAAATATGACCAAATTGATTTCTTCAAAATTGCCCCCGAGACCCCCCCCAATTCAGCCGTCTCCGCTCTGTGGGATCTTCTAACATCCAAAGGCATCAATATTATCAAGATAAAGCAGATCCGATGAGTTTTTATTTTTCGCCCTACCCGCGACTGGTCCAAATTTTCCAAAATATGACCAAATTGATTTCTTCAAAATTGCCCCCGAGACCCCCCCCAATTCAGCCGTCTCCGCTCTGTGGGATCTTCTAACATCCAAAGGCATCAATATTATCAAGATAAAGCAGATCCGATGAGTTTTTATTTTTCGCCCTACCCGCGACTGGTCCAAATTTTCCAAAATATGACCAAATTGATTTCTTCAAAATTGCCCCCGAGACCCCCCCCAATTCAGCCGTCTCCGCTCTGTGGGATCTTCTAACATCCAAAGGCATCAATATTATCAAGATAAAGCAGATCCGATGAGTTTTTATTTTTCGCCCTACCCGCGACTGGTCCAAATTTTCCAAAATATGACCAAATTGATTTCTTCAAAATTGCCCCCGAGACCCCCCCCAATTCAGCCGTCTCCGCTCTGTGGGATCTTCTAACATCCAAAGGCATCAATATTATCAAGATAAAGCAGATCCGATGAGTTTTTATTTTTCGCCCTACCCGCGACTGGTCCAAATTTTCCAAAATATGACCAAATTGATTTCTTCAAAATTGCCCCCGAGACCCCCCCCAATTCAGCCGTCTCCGCTCTGTGGGATCTTCTAACATCCAAAGGCATCAATATTATCAAGATAAAGCAGATCCGATGAGTTTTTATTTTTCGCCCTACCCGCGACTGGTCCAAATTTTCCAAAATATGACCAAATTGATTTCTTCAAAATTGCCCCCGAGACCCCCCCCAATTCAGCCGTCTCCGCTCTGTGGGATCTTCTAACATCCAAAGGCATCAATATTATCAAGATAAAGCAGATCCGATGAGTTTTTATTTTTCGCCCTACCCGCGACTGGTCCAAATTTTCCAAAATATGACCAAATTGATTTCTTCAAAATTGCCCCCGAGACCCCCCCCAATTCAGCCGTCTCCGCTCTGTGGGATCTTCTAACATCCAAAGGCATCAATATTATCAAGATAAAGCAGATCCGATGAGTTTTTATTTTTCGCCCTACCCGCGACTGGTCCAAATTTTCCAAAATATGACCAAATTGATTTCTTCAAAATTGCCCCCGAGACCCCCCCCAATTCAGCCGTCTCCGCTCTGTGGGATCTTCTAACATCCAAAGGCATCAATATTATCAAGATAAAGCAGATCCGATGAGTTTTTATTTTTCGCCCTACCCGCGACTGGTCCAAATTTTCCAAAATATGACCAAATTGATTTCTTCAAAATTGCCCCCGAGACCCCCCCCAATTCAGCCGTCTCCGCTCTGTGGGATCTTCTAACATCCAAAGGCATCAATATTATCAAGATAAAGCAGATCCGATGAGTTTTTATTTTTCGCCCTACCCGCGACTGGTCCAAATTTTCCAAAATATGACCAAATTGATTTCTTCAAAATTGCCCCCGAGACCCCCCCCAATTCAGCCGTCTCCGCTCTGTGGGTTCTTCTAACATCCAAAGGCATCAATATTATCAAGATAAAGCAGATCCGATGAGTTTTTATTTTTCCGCCCTACCCGCGACTGGTCCAAATTTTCCAAAATATGACCAAATTGATTTCTTCAAAATTGCCCCCGAGACCCCCCCCAATTCAGCCGTCTCCGCTCTGTGGGATCTTCTAACATCCAAAGGCATCAATATTATCAAGATAAAGCAGATCCGATGAGTTTTTATTTTTCGCCCTACCCGCGACTGGTCCAAATTTTCCAAAATATGACCAAATTGATTTCTTCAAAATTGCCCCCGAGACCCCCCCCAATTCAGCCGTCTCCGCTCTGTGGGATCTTCTAACATCCAAAGGCATCAATATTATCAAGATAAAGCAGATCCGATGAGTTTTTATTTTTCGCCCTACCCGCGACTGGTCCAAATTTTCCAAAATATGACCAAATTGATTTCTTCAAAATTGCCCCCGAGACCCCCCCCAATTCAGCCGTCTCCGCTCTGTGGGATCTTCTAACATCCAAAGGCATCAATATTATCAAGATAAAGCAGATCCGATGAGTTTTTATTTTTCGCCCTACCCGCGACTGGTCCAAATTTTCCAAAATATGACCAAATTGATTTCTTCAAAATTGCCCCCGAGACCCCCCCCAATTCAGCCGTCTCCGCTCTGTGGGATCTTCTAACATCCAAAGGCATCAATATTATCAAGATAAAGCAGATCCGATGAGTTTTTATTTTTCGCCCTACCCGCGACTGGTCCAAATTTTCCAAAATATGACCAAATTGATTTCTTCAAAATTGCCCCCGAGACCCCCCCCAATTCAGCCGTCTCCGCTCTGTGGGATCTTCTAACATCCAAAGGCATCAATATTATCAAGATAAAGCAGATCCGATGAGTTTTTATTTTTCGCCCTACCCGCGACTGGTCCAAATTTTCCAAAATATGACCAAATTGATTTCTTCAAAATTGCCCCCGAGACCCCCCCCAATTCAGCCGTCTCCGCTCTGTGGGATCTTCTAACATCCAAAGGCATCAATATTATCAAGATAAAGCAGATCCGATGAGTTTTTATTTTTCGCCCTACCCGCGACTGGTCCAAATTTTCCAAAATATGACCAAATTGATTTCTTCAAAATTGCCCCCGAGACCCCCCCCAATTCAGCCGTCTCCGCTCTGTGGGATCTTCTAACATCCAAAGGCATCAATATTATCAAGATAAAGCAGATCCGATGAGTTTTTATTTTTCGCCCTACCCGCGACTGGTCCAAATTTTCCAAAATATGACCAAATTGATTTCTTCAAAATTGCCCCCGAGACCCCCCCCAATTCAGCCGTCTCCGCTCTGTGGGATCTTCTAACATCCAAAGGCATCAATATTATCAAGATAAAGCAGATCCGATGAGTTTTTATTTTTCGCCCTACCCGCGACTGGTCCAAATTTTCCAAAATATGACCAAATTGATTTCTTCAAAATTGCCCCCGAGACCCCCCCCAATTCAGCCGTCTCCGCTCTGTGGGATCTTCTAACATCCAAAGGCATCAATATTATCAAGATAAAGCAGATCCGATGAGTTTTTATTTTTCGCCCTACCCGCGACTGGTCCAAATTTTCCAAAATATGACCAAATTGATTTCTTCAAAATTGCCCCCGAGACCCCCCCCAATTCAGCCGTCTCCGCTCTGTGGGATCTTCTAACATCCAAAGGCATCAATATTATCAAGATAAAGCAGATCCGATGAGTTTTTATTTTTCGCCCTACCCGCGACTGGTCCAAATTTTCCAAAATATGACCAAATTGATTTCTTCAAAATTGCCCCCGAGACCCCCCCCAATTCAGCCGTCTCCGCTCTGTGGGATCTTCTAACATCCAAAGGCATCAATATTATCAAGATAAAGCAGATCCGATGAGTTTTTATTTTTCGCCCTACCCGCGACTGGTCCAAATTTTCCAAAATATGACCAAATTGATTTCTTCAAAATTGCCCCCGAGACCCCCCCCAATTCAGCCGTCTCCGCTCTGTGGGATCTTCTAACATCCAAAGGCATCAATATTATCAAGATAAAGCAGATCCGATGAGTTTTTATTTTTCGCCCTACCCGCGACTGGTCCAAATTTTCCAAAATATGACCAAATTGATTTCTTCAAAATTGCCCCCGAGACCCCCCCCAATTCAGCCGTCTCCGCTCTGTGGGATCTTCTAACATCCAAAGGCATCAATATTATCAAGATAAAGCAGATCCGATGAGTTTTTATTTTTCGCCCTACCCGCGACTGGTCCAAATTTTCCAAAATATGACCAAATTGATTTCTTCAAAATTGCCCCCGAGACCCCCCCCAATTCAGCCGTCTCCGCTCTGTGGGATCTTCTAACATCCAAAGGCATCAATATTATCAAGATAAAGCAGATCCGATGAGTTTTTATTTTTCGCCCTACCCGCGACTGGTCCAAATTTTCCAAAATATGACCAAATTGATTTCTTCAAAATTGCCCCCGAGACCCCCCCCAATTCAGCCGTCTCCGCTCTGTGGGATCTTCTAACATCCAAAGGCATCAATATTATCAAGATAAAGCAGATCCGATGAGTTTTTATTTTTCGCCCTACCCGCGACTGGTCCAAATTTTCCAAAATATGACCAAATTGATTTCTTCAAAATTGCCCCCGAGACCCCCCCCAATTCAGCCGTCTCCGCTCTGTGGGATCTTCTAACATCCAAAGGCATCAATATTATCAAGATAAAGCAGATCCGATGAGTTTTTATTTTTCGCCCTACCCGCGACTGGTCCAAATTTTCCAAAATATGACCAAATTGATTTCTTCAAAATTGCCCCCGAGACCCCCCCCAATTCAGCCGTCTCCGCTCTGTGGGATCTTCTAACATCCAAAGGCATCAATATTATCAAGATAAAGCAGATCCGATGAGTTTTTATTTTTCGCCCTACCCGCGACTGGTCCAAATTTTCCAAAATATGACCAAATTGATTTCTTCAAAATTGCCCCCGAGACCCCCCCCAATTCAGCCGTCTCCGCTCTGTGGGATCTTCTAACATCCAAAGGCATCAATATTATCAAGATAAAGCAGATCCGATGAGTTTTTATTTTTCGCCCTACCCGCGACTGGTCCAAATTTTCCAAAATATGACCAAATTGATTTCTTCAAAATTGCCCCCGAGACCCCCCCCAATTCAGCCGTCTCCGCTCTGTGGGATCTTCTAACATCCAAAGGCATCAATATTATCAAGATAAAGCAGATCCGATGAGTTTTTATTTTTCGCCCTACCCGCGACTGGTCCAAATTTTCCAAAATATGACCAAATTGATTTCTTCAAAATTGCCCCCGAGACCCCCCCCAATTCAGCCGTCTCCGCTCTGTGGGATCTTCTAACATCCAAAGGCATCAATATTATCAAGATAAAGCAGATCCGATGAGTTTTTATTTTTCGCCCTACCCGCGACTGGTCCAAATTTTCCAAAATATGACCAAATTGATTTCTTCAAAATTGCCCCCGAGACCCCCCCCAATTCAGCCGTCTCCGCTCTGTGGGATCTTCTAACATCCAAAGGCATCAATATTATCAAGATAAAGCAGATCCGATGAGTTTTTATTTTTCGCCCTACCCGCGACTGGTCCAAATTTTCCAAAATATGACCAAATTGATTTCTTCAAAATTGCCCCCGAGACCCCCCCCAATTCAGCCGTCTCCGCTCTGTGGGATCTTCTAACATCCAAAGGCATCAATATTATCAAGATAAAGCAGATCCGATGAGTTTTTATTTTTCGCCCTACCCGCGACTGGTCCAAATTTTCCAAAATATGACCAAATTGATTTCTTCAAAATTGCCCCCGAGACCCCCCCCAATTCAGCCGTCTCCGCTCTGTGGGATCTTCTAACATCCAAAGGCATCAATATTATCAAGATAAAGCAGATCCGATGAGTTTTTATTTTTCGCCCTACCCGCGACTGGTCCAAATTTTCCAAAATATGACCAAATTGATTTCTTCAAAATTGCCCCCGAGACCCCCCCCAATTCAGCCGTCTCCGCTCTGTGGGATCTTCTAACATCCAAAGGCATCAATATTATCAAGATAAAGCAGATCCGATGAGTTTTTATTTTTCGCCCTACCCGCGACTGGTCCAAATTTTCCAAAATATGACCAAATTGATTTCTTCAAAATTGCCCCCGAGACCCCCCCCAATTCAGCCGTCTCCGCTCTGTGGGATCTTCTAACATCCAAAGGCATCAATATTATCAAGATAAAGCAGATCCGATGAGTTTTTATTTTTCGCCCTACCCGCGACTGGTCCAAATTTTCCAAAATATGACCAAATTGATTTCTTCAAAATTGCCCCCGAGACCCCCCCCAATTCAGCCGTCTCCGCTCTGTGGGATCTTCTAACATCCAAAGGCATCAATATTATCAAGATAAAGCAGATCCGATGAGTTTTTATTTTTCGCCCTACCCGCGACTGGTCCAAATTTTCCAAAATATGACCAAATTGATTTCTTCAAAATTGCCCCCGAGACCCCCCCCAATTCAGCCGTCTCCGCTCTGTGGGATCTTCTAACATCCAAAGGCATCAATATTATCAAGATAAAGCAGATCCGATGAGTTTTTATTTTTCGCCCTACCCGCGACTGGTCCAAATTTTCCAAAATATGACCAAATTGATTTCTTCAAAATTGCCCCCGAGACCCCCCCCAATTCAGCCGTCTCCGCTCTGTGGGATCTTCTAACATCCAAAGGCATCAATATTATCAAGATAAAGCAGATCCGATGAGTTTTTATTTTTCGCCCTACCCGCGACTGGTCCAAATTTTCCAAAATATGACCAAATTGATTTCTTCAAAATTGCCCCCGAGACCCCCCCCAATTCAGCCGTCTCCGCTCTGTGGGATCTTCTAACATCCAAAGGCATCAATATTATCAAGATAAAGCAGATCCGATGAGTTTTTATTTTTCGCCCTACCCGCGACTGGTCCAAATTTTCCAAAATATGACCAAATTGATTTCTTCAAAATTGCCCCCGAGACCCCCCCCAATTCAGCCGTCTCCGCTCTGTGGGATCTTCTAACATCCAAAGGCATCAATATTATCAAGATAAAGCAGATCCGATGAGTTTTTATTTTTCGCCCTACCCGCGACTGGTCCAAATTTTCCAAAATATGACCAAATTGATTTCTTCAAAATTGCCCCCGAGACCCCCCCCAATTCAGCCGTCTCCGCTCTGTGGGATCTTCTAACATCCAAAGGCATCAATATTATCAAGATAAAGCAGATCCGATGAGTTTTTATTTTTCGCCCTACCCGCGACTGGTCCAAATTTTCCAAAATATGACCAAATTGATTTCTTCAAAATTGCCCCCGAGACCCCCCCCAATTCAGCCGTCTCCGCTCTGTGGGATCTTCTAACATCCAAAGGCATCAATATTATCAAGATAAAGCAGATCCGATGAGTTTTTATTTTTCGCCCTACCCGCGACTGGTCCAAATTTTCCAAAATATGACCAAATTGATTTCTTCAAAATTGCCCCCGAGACCCCCCCCAATTCAGCCGTCTCCGCTCTGTGGGATCTTCTAACATCCAAAGGCATCAATATTATCAAGATAAAGCAGATCCGATGAGTTTTTATTTTTCGCCCTACCCGCGACTGGTCCAAATTTTCCAAAATATGACCAAATTGATTTCTTCAAAATTGCCCCCGAGACCCCCCCCAATTCAGCCGTCTCCGCTCTGTGGGATCTTCTAACATCCAAAGGCATCAATATTATCAAGATAAAGCAGATCCGATGAGTTTTTATTTTTCGCCCTACCCGCGACTGGTCCAAATTTTCCAAAATATGACCAAATTGATTTCTTCAAAATTGCCCCCGAGACCCCCCCCAATTCAGCCGTCTCCGCTCTGTGGGATCTTCTAACATCCAAAGGCATCAATATTATCAAGATAAAGCAGATCCGATGAGTTTTTATTTTTCGCCCTACCCGCGACTGGTCCAAATTTTCCAAAATATGACCAAATTGATTTCTTCAAAATTGCCCCCGAGACCCCCCCCAATTCAGCCGTCTCCGCTCTGTGGGATCTTCTAACATCCAAAGGCATCAATATTATCAAGATAAAGCAGATCCGATGAGTTTTTATTTTTCGCCCTACCCGCGACTGGTCCAAATTTTCCAAAATATGACCAAATTGATTTCTTCAAAATTGCCCCCGAGACCCCCCCCAATTCAGCCGTCTCCGCTCTGTGGGATCTTCTAACATCCAAAGGCATCAATATTATCAAGATAAAGCAGATCCGATGAGTTTTTATTTTTCGCCCTACCCGCGACTGGTCCAAATTTTCCAAAATATGACCAAATTGATTTCTTCAAAATTGCCCCCGAGACCCCCCCCAATTCAGCCGTCTCCGCTCTGTGGGATCTTCTAACATCCAAAGGCATCAATATTATCAAGATAAAGCAGATCCGATGAGTTTTTATTTTTCGCCCTACCCGCGACTGGTCCAAATTTTCCAAAATATGACCAAATTGATTTCTTCAAAATTGCCCCCGAGACCCCCCCCAATTCAGCCGTCTCCGCTCTGTGGGATCTTCTAACATCCAAAGGCATCAATATTATCAAGATAAAGCAGATCCGATGAGTTTTTATTTTTCGCCCTACCCGCGACTGGTCCAAATTTTCCAAAATATGACCAAATTGATTTCTTCAAAATTGCCCCCGAGACCCCCCCCAATTCAGCCGTCTCCGCTCTGTGGGATCTTCTAACATCCAAAGGCATCAATATTATCAAGATAAAGCAGATCCGATGAGTTTTTATTTTTCGCCCTACCCGCGACTGGTCCAAATTTTCCAAAATATGACCAAATTGATTTCTTCAAAATTGCCCCCGAGACCCCCCCCAATTCAGCCGTCTCCGCTCTGTGGGATCTTCTAACATCCAAAGGCATCAATATTATCAAGATAAAGCAGATCCGATGAGTTTTTATTTTTCGCCCTACCCGCGACTGGTCCAAATTTTCCAAAATATGACCAAATTGATTTCTTCAAAATTGCCCCCGAGACCCCCCCCAATTCAGCCGTCTCCGCTCTGTGGGATCTTCTAACATCCAAAGGCATCAATATTATCAAGATAAAGCAGATCCGATGAGTTTTTATTTTTCGCCCTACCCGCGACTGGTCCAAATTTTCCAAAATATGACCAAATTGATTTCTTCAAAATTGCCCCCGAGACCCCCCCCAATTCAGCCGTCTCCGCTCTGTGGGATCTTCTAACATCCAAAGGCATCAATATTATCAAGATAAAGCAGATCCGATGAGTTTTTATTTTTCGCCCTACCCGCGACTGGTCCAAATTTTCCAAAATATGACCAAATTGATTTCTTCAAAATTGCCCCCGAGACCCCCCCCAATTCAGCCGTCTCCGCTCTGTGGGATCTTCTAACATCCAAAGGCATCAATATTATCAAGATAAAGCAGATCCGATGAGTTTTTATTTTTCGCCCTACCCGCGACTGGTCCAAATTTTCCAAAATATGACCAAATTGATTTCTTCAAAATTGCCCCCGAGACCCCCCCCAATTCAGCCGTCTCCGCTCTGTGGGATCTTCTAACATCCAAAGGCATCAATATTATCAAGATAAAGCAGATCCGATGAGTTTTTATTTTTCGCCCTACCCGCGACTGGTCCAAATTTTCCAAAATATGACCAAATTGATTTCTTCAAAATTGCCCCCGAGACCCCCCCCAATTCAGCCGTCTCCGCTCTGTGGGATCTTCTAACATCCAAAGGCATCAATATTATCAAGATAAAGCAGATCCGATGAGTTTTTATTTTTCGCCCTACCCGCGACTGGTCCAAATTTTCCAAAATATGACCAAATTGATTTCTTCAAAATTGCCCCCGAGACCCCCCCCAATTCAGCCGTCTCCGCTCTGTGGGATCTTCTAACATCCAAAGGCATCAATATTATCAAGATAAAGCAGATCCGATGAGTTTTTATTTTTCGCCCTACCCGCGACTGGTCCAAATTTTCCAAAATATGACCAAATTGATTTCTTCAAAATTGCCCCCGAGACCCCCCCCAATTCAGCCGTCTCCGCTCTGTGGGATCTTCTAACATCCAAAGGCATCAATATTATCAAGATAAAGCAGATCCGATGAGTTTTTATTTTTCGCCCTACCCGCGACTGGTCCAAATTTTCCAAAATATGACCAAATTGATTTCTTCAAAATTGCCCCCGAGACCCCCCCCAATTCAGCCGTCTCCGCTCTGTGGGATCTTCTAACATCCAAAGGCATCAATATTATCAAGATAAAGCAGATCCGATGAGTTTTTATTTTTCGCCCTACCCGCGACTGGTCCAAATTTTCCAAAATATGACCAAATTGATTTCTTCAAAATTGCCCCCGAGACCCCCCCCAATTCAGCCGTCTCCGCTCTGTGGGATCTTCTAACATCCAAAGGCATCAATATTATCAAGATAAAGCAGATCCGATGAGTTTTTATTTTTCGCCCTACCCGCGACTGGTCCAAATTTTCCAAAATATGACCAAATTGATTTCTTCAAAATTGCCCCCGAGACCCCCCCCAATTCAGCCGTCTCCGCTCTGTGGGATCTTCTAACATCCAAAGGCATCAATATTATCAAGATAAAGCAGATCCGATGAGTTTTTATTTTTCGCCCTACCCGCGACTGGTCCAAATTTTCCAAAATATGACCAAATTGATTTCTTCAAAATTGCCCCCGAGACCCCCCCCAATTCAGCCGTCTCCGCTCTGTGGGATCTTCTAACATCCAAAGGCATCAATATTATCAAGATAAAGCAGATCCGATGAGTTTTTATTTTTCGCCCTACCCGCGACTGGTCCAAATTTTCCAAAATATGACCAAATTGATTTCTTCAAAATTGCCCCCGAGACCCCCCCCAATTCAGCCGTCTCCGCTCTGTGGGATCTTCTAACATCCAAAGGCATCAATATTATCAAGATAAAGCAGATCCGATGAGTTTTTATTTTTCGCCCTACCCGCGACTGGTCCAAATTTTCCAAAATATGACCAAATTGATTTCTTCAAAATTGCCCCCGAGACCCCCCCCAATTCAGCCGTCTCCGCTCTGTGGGATCTTCTAACATCCAAAGGCATCAATATTATCAAGATAAAGCAGATCCGATGAGTTTTTATTTTTCGCCCTACCCGCGACTGGTCCAAATTTTCCAAAATATGACCAAATTGATTTCTTCAAAATTGCCCCCGAGACCCCCCCCAATTCAGCCGTCTCCGCTCTGTGGGATCTTCTAACATCCAAAGGCATCAATATTATCAAGATAAAGCAGATCCGATGAGTTTTTATTTTTCGCCCTACCCGCGACTGGTCCAAATTTTCCAAAATATGACCAAATTGATTTCTTCAAAATTGCCCCCGAGACCCCCCCCAATTCAGCCGTCTCCGCTCTGTGGGATCTTCTAACATCCAAAGGCATCAATATTATCAAGATAAAGCAGATCCGATGAGTTTTTATTTTTCGCCCTACCCGCGACTGGTCCAAATTTTCCAAAATATGACCAAATTGATTTCTTCAAAATTGCCCCCGAGACCCCCCCCAATTCAGCCGTCTCCGCTCTGTGGGATCTTCTAACATCCAAAGGCATCAATATTATCAAGATAAAGCAGATCCGATGAGTTTTTATTTTTCGCCCTACCCGCGACTGGTCCAAATTTTCCAAAATATGACCAAATTGATTTCTTCAAAATTGCCCCCGAGACCCCCCCCAATTCAGCCGTCTCCGCTCTGTGGGATCTTCTAACATCCAAAGGCATCAATATTATCAAGATAAAGCAGATCCGATGAGTTTTTATTTTTCGCCCTACCCGCGACTGGTCCAAATTTTCCAAAATATGACCAAATTGATTTCTTCAAAATTGCCCCCGAGACCCCCCCCAATTCAGCCGTCTCCGCTCTGTGGGATCTTCTAACATCCAAAGGCATCAATATTATCAAGATAAAGCAGATCCGATGAGTTTTTATTTTTCGCCCTACCCGCGACTGGTCCAAATTTTCCAAAATATGACCAAATTGATTTCTTCAAAATTGCCCCCGAGACCCCCCCCAATTCAGCCGTCTCCGCTCTGTGGGATCTTCTAACATCCAAAGGCATCAATATTATCAAGATAAAGCAGATCCGATGAGTTTTTATTTTTCGCCCTACCCGCGACTGGTCCAAATTTTCCAAAATATGACCAAATTGATTTCTTCAAAATTGCCCCCGAGACCCCCCCCAATTCAGCCGTCTCCGCTCTGTGGGATCTTCTAACATCCAAAGGCATCAATATTATCAAGATAAAGCAGATCCGATGAGTTTTTATTTTTCGCCCTACCCGCGACTGGTCCAAATTTTCCAAAATATGACCAAATTGATTTCTTCAAAATTGCCCCCGAGACCCCCCCCAATTCAGCCGTCTCCGCTCTGTGGGATCTTCTAACATCCAAAGGCATCAATATTATCAAGATAAAGCAGATCCGATGAGTTTTTATTTTTCGCCCTACCCGCGACTGGTCCAAATTTTCCAAAATATGACCAAATTGATTTCTTCAAAATTGCCCCCGAGACCCCCCCCAATTCAGCCGTCTCCGCTCTGTGGGATCTTCTAACATCCAAAGGCATCAATATTATCAAGATAAAGCAGATCCGATGAGTTTTTATTTTTCGCCCTACCCGCGACTGGTCCAAATTTTCCAAAATATGACCAAATTGATTTCTTCAAAATTGCCCCCGAGACCCCCCCCAATTCAGCCGTCTCCGCTCTGTGGGATCTTCTAACATCCAAAGGCATCAATATTATCAAGATAAAGCAGATCCGATGAGTTTTTATTTTTCGCCCTACCCGCGACTGGTCCAAATTTTCCAAAATATGACCAAATTGATTTCTTCAAAATTGCCCCCGAGACCCCCCCCAATTCAGCCGTCTCCGCTCTGTGGGATCTTCTAACATCCAAAGGCATCAATATTATCAAGATAAAGCAGATCCGATGAGTTTTTATTTTTCGCCCTACCCGCGACTGGTCCAAATTTTCCAAAATATGACCAAATTGATTTCTTCAAAATTGCCCCCGAGACCCCCCCCAATTCAGCCGTCTCCGCTCTGTGGGATCTTCTAACATCCAAAGGCATCAATATTATCAAGATAAAGCAGATCCGATGAGTTTTTATTTTTCGCCCTACCCGCGACTGGTCCAAATTTTCCAAAATATGACCAAATTGATTTCTTCAAAATTGCCCCCGAGACCCCCCCCAATTCAGCCGTCTCCGCTCTGTGGGATCTTCTAACATCCAAAGGCATCAATATTATCAAGATAAAGCAGATCCGATGAGTTTTTATTTTTCGCCCTACCCGCGACTGGTCCAAATTTTCCAAAATATGACCAAATTGATTTCTTCAAAATTGCCCCCGAGACCCCCCCCAATTCAGCCGTCTCCGCTCTGTGGGATCTTCTAACATCCAAAGGCATCAATATTATCAAGATAAAGCAGATCCGATGAGTTTTTATTTTTCGCCCTACCCGCGACTGGTCCAAATTTTCCAAAATATGACCAAATTGATTTCTTCAAAATTGCCCCCGAGACCCCCCCCAATTCAGCCGTCTCCGCTCTGTGGGATCTTCTAACATCCAAAGGCATCAATATTATCAAGATAAAGCAGATCCGATGAGTTTTTATTTTTCGCCCTACCCGCGACTGGTCCAAATTTTCCAAAATATGACCAAATTGATTTCTTCAAAATTGCCCCCGAGACCCCCCCCAATTCAGCCGTCTCCGCTCTGTGGGATCTTCTAACATCCAAAGGCATCAATATTATCAAGATAAAGCAGATCCGATGAGTTTTTATTTTTCGCCCTACCCGCGACTGGTCCAAATTTTCCAAAATATGACCAAATTGATTTCTTCAAAATTGCCCCCGAGACCCCCCCCAATTCAGCCGTCTCCGCTCTGTGGGATCTTCTAACATCCAAAGGCATCAATATTATCAAGATAAAGCAGATCCGATGAGTTTTTATTTTTCGCCCTACCCGCGACTGGTCCAAATTTTCCAAAATATGACCAAATTGATTTCTTCAAAATTGCCCCCGAGACCCCCCCCAATTCAGCCGTCTCCGCTCTGTGGGATCTTCTAACATCCAAAGGCATCAATATTATCAAGATAAAGCAGATCCGATGAGTTTTTATTTTTCGCCCTACCCGCGACTGGTCCAAATTTTCCAAAATATGACCAAATTGATTTCTTCAAAATTGCCCCCGAGACCCCCCCCAATTCAGCCGTCTCCGCTCTGTGGGATCTTCTAACATCCAAAGGCATCAATATTATCAAGATAAAGCAGATCCGATGAGTTTTTATTTTTCGCCCTACCCGCGACTGGTCCAAATTTTCCAAAATATGACCAAATTGATTTCTTCAAAATTGCCCCCGAGACCCCCCCCAATTCAGCCGTCTCCGCTCTGTGGGATCTTCTAACATCCAAAGGCATCAATATTATCAAGATAAAGCAGATCCGATGAGTTTTTATTTTTCGCCCTACCCGCGACTGGTCCAAATTTTCCAAAATATGACCAAATTGATTTCTTCAAAATTGCCCCCGAGACCCCCCCCAATTCAGCCGTCTCCGCTCTGTGGGATCTTCTAACATCCAAAGGCATCAATATTATCAAGATAAAGCAGATCCGATGAGTTTTTATTTTTCGCCCTACCCGCGACTGGTCCAAATTTTCCAAAATATGACCAAATTGATTTCTTCAAAATTGCCCCCGAGACCCCCCCCAATTCAGCCGTCTCCGCTCTGTGGGATCTTCTAACATCCAAAGGCATCAATATTATCAAGATAAAGCAGATCCGATGAGTTTTTATTTTTCGCCCTACCCGCGACTGGTCCAAATTTTCCAAAATATGACCAAATTGATTTCTTCAAAATTGCCCCCGAGACCCCCCCCAATTCAGCCGTCTCCGCTCTGTGGGATCTTCTAACATCCAAAGGCATCAATATTATCAAGATAAAGCAGATCCGATGAGTTTTTATTTTTCGCCCTACCCGCGACTGGTCCAAATTTTCCAAAATATGACCAAATTGATTTCTTCAAAATTGCCCCCGAGACCCCCCCCAATTCAGCCGTCTCCGCTCTGTGGGATCTTCTAACATCCAAAGGCATCAATATTATCAAGATAAAGCAGATCCGATGAGTTTTTATTTTTCGCCCTACCCGCGACTGGTCCAAATTTTCCAAAATATGACCAAATTGATTTCTTCAAAATTGCCCCCGAGACCCCCCCCAATTCAGCCGTCTCCGCTCTGTGGGATCTTCTAACATCCAAAGGCATCAATATTATCAAGATAAAGCAGATCCGATGAGTTTTTATTTTTCGCCCTACCCGCGACTGGTCCAAATTTTCCAAAATATGACCAAATTGATTTCTTCAAAATTGCCCCCGAGACCCCCCCCAATTCAGCCGTCTCCGCTCTGTGGGATCTTCTAACATCCAAAGGCATCAATATTATCAAGATAAAGCAGATCCGATGAGTTTTTATTTTTCGCCCTACCCGCGACTGGTCCAAATTTTCCAAAATATGACCAAATTGATTTCTTCAAAATTGCCCCCGAGACCCCCCCCAATTCAGCCGTCTCCGCTCTGTGGGATCTTCTAACATCCAAAGGCATCAATATTATCAAGATAAAGCAGATCCGATGAGTTTTTATTTTTCGCCCTACCCGCGACTGGTCCAAATTTTCCAAAATATGACCAAATTGATTTCTTCAAAATTGCCCCCGAGACCCCCCCCAATTCAGCCGTCTCCGCTCTGTGGGATCTTCTAACATCCAAAGGCATCAATATTATCAAGATAAAGCAGATCCGATGAGTTTTTATTTTTCGCCCTACCCGCGACTGGTCCAAATTTTCCAAAATATGACCAAATTGATTTCTTCAAAATTGCCCCCGAGACCCCCCCCAATTCAGCCGTCTCCGCTCTGTGGGATCTTCTAACATCCAAAGGCATCAATATTATCAAGATAAAGCAGATCCGATGAGTTTTTATTTTTCGCCCTACCCGCGACTGGTCCAAATTTTCCAAAATATGACCAAATTGATTTCTTCAAAATTGCCCCCGAGACCCCCCCCAATTCAGCCGTCTCCGCTCTGTGGGATCTTCTAACATCCAAAGGCATCAATATTATCAAGATAAAGCAGATCCGATGAGTTTTTATTTTTCGCCCTACCCGCGACTGGTCCAAATTTTCCAAAATATGACCAAATTGATTTCTTCAAAATTGCCCCCGAGACCCCCCCCAATTCAGCCGTCTCCGCTCTGTGGGATCTTCTAACATCCAAAGGCATCAATATTATCAAGATAAAGCAGATCCGATGAGTTTTTATTTTTCGCCCTACCCGCGACTGGTCCAAATTTTCCAAAATATGACCAAATTGATTTCTTCAAAATTGCCCCCGAGACCCCCCCCAATTCAGCCGTCTCCGCTCTGTGGGATCTTCTAACATCCAAAGGCATCAATATTATCAAGATAAAGCAGATCCGATGAGTTTTTATTTTTCGCCCTACCCGCGACTGGTCCAAATTTTCCAAAATATGACCAAATTGATTTCTTCAAAATTGCCCCCGAGACCCCCCCCAATTCAGCCGTCTCCGCTCTGTGGGATCTTCTAACATCCAAAGGCATCAATATTATCAAGATAAAGCAGATCCGATGAGTTTTTATTTTTCGCCCTACCCGCGACTGGTCCAAATTTTCCAAAATATGACCAAATTGATTTCTTCAAAATTGCCCCCGAGACCCCCCCCAATTCAGCCGTCTCCGCTCTGTGGGATCTTCTAACATCCAAAGGCATCAATATTATCAAGATAAAGCAGATCCGATGAGTTTTTATTTTTCGCCCTACCCGCGACTGGTCCAAATTTTCCAAAATATGACCAAATTGATTTCTTCAAAATTGCCCCCGAGACCCCCCCCAATTCAGCCGTCTCCGCTCTGTGGGATCTTCTAACATCCAAAGGCATCAATATTATCAAGATAAAGCAGATCCGATGAGTTTTTATTTTTCGCCCTACCCGCGACTGGTCCAAATTTTCCAAAATATGACCAAATTGATTTCTTCAAAATTGCCCCCGAGACCCCCCCCAATTCAGCCGTCTCCGCTCTGTGGGATCTTCTAACATCCAAAGGCATCAATATTATCAAGATAAAGCAGATCCGATGAGTTTTTATTTTTCGCCCTACCCGCGACTGGTCCAAATTTTCCAAAATATGACCAAATTGATTTCTTCAAAATTGCCCCCGAGACCCCCCCCAATTCAGCCGTCTCCGCTCTGTGGGATCTTCTAACATCCAAAGGCATCAATATTATCAAGATAAAGCAGATCCGATGAGATTTTTATTTTTCGCCCTACCCGCGACTGGTCCAAATTTTCCAAAATATGACCAAATTGATTTCTTCAAAATTGCCCCCGAGACCCCCCCCAATTCAGCCGTCTCCGCTCTGTGGGATCTTCTAACATCCAAAGGCATCAATATTATCAAGATAAAGCAGATCCGATGAGTTTTTATTTTTCGCCCTACCCGCGACTGGTCCAAATTTTCCAAAATATGACCAAATTGATTTCTTCAAAATTGCCCCCGAGACCCCCCCCAATTCAGCCGTCTCCGCTCTGTGGGATCTTCTAACATCCAAAGGCATCAATATTATCAAGATAAAGCAGATCCGATGAGTTTTTATTTTTCGCCCTACCCGCGACTGGTCCAAATTTTCCAAAATATGACCAAATTGATTTCTTCAAAATTGCCCCCGAGACCCCCCCCAATTCAGCCGTCTCCGCTCTGTGGGATCTTCTAACATCCAAAGGCATCAATATTATCAAGATAAAGCAGATCCGATGAGTTTTTATTTTTCGCCCTACCCGCGACTGGTCCAAATTTTCCAAAATATGACCAAATTGATTTCTTCAAAATTGCCCCCGAGACCCCCCCCAATTCAGCCGTCTCCGCTCTGTGGGATCTTCTAACATCCAAAGGCATCAATATTATCAAGATAAAGCAGATCCGATGAGTTTTTATTTTTCGCCCTACCCGCGACTGGTCCAAATTTTCCAAAATATGACCAAATTGATTTCTTCAAAATTGCCCCCGAGACCCCCCCCAATTCAGCCGTCTCCGCTCTGTGGGATCTTCTAACATCCAAAGGCATCAATATTATCAAGATAAAGCAGATCCGATGAGTTTTTATTTTTCGCCCTACCCGCGACTGGTCCAAATTTTCCAAAATATGACCAAATTGATTTCTTCAAAATTGCCCCCGAGACCCCCCCCAATTCAGCCGTCTCCGCTCTGTGGGATCTTCTAACATCCAAAGGCATCAATATTATCAAGATAAAGCAGATCCGATGAGTTTTTATTTTTCGCCCTACCCGCGACTGGTCCAAATTTTCCAAAATATGACCAAATTGATTTCTTCAAAATTGCCCCCGAGACCCCCCCCAATTCAGCCGTCTCCGCTCTGTGGGATCTTCTAACATCCAAAGGCATCAATATTATCAAGATAAAGCAGATCCGATGAGTTTTTATTTTTCGCCCTACCCGCGACTGGTCCAAATTTTCCAAAATATGACCAAATTGATTTCTTCAAAATTGCCCCCGAGACCCCCCCCAATTCAGCCGTCTCCGCTCTGTGGGATCTTCTAACATCCAAAGGCATCAATATTATCAAGATAAAGCAGATCCGATGAGTTTTTATTTTTCGCCCTACCCGCGACTGGTCCAAATTTTCCAAAATATGACCAAATTGATTTCTTCAAAATTGCCCCCGAGACCCCCCCCAATTCAGCCGTCTCCGCTCTGTGGGATCTTCTAACATCCAAAGGCATCAATATTATCAAGATAAAGCAGATCCGATGAGTTTTTATTTTTCGCCCTACCCGCGACTGGTCCAAATTTTCCAAAATATGACCAAATTGATTTCTTCAAAATTGCCCCCGAGACCCCCCCCAATTCAGCCGTCTCCGCTCTGTGGGATCTTCTAACATCCAAAGGCATCAATATTATCAAGATAAAGCAGATCCGATGAGTTTTTATTTTTCGCCCTACCCGCGACTGGTCCAAATTTTCCAAAATATGACCAAATTGATTTCTTCAAAATTGCCCCCGAGACCCCCCCCAATTCAGCCGTCTCCGCTCTGTGGGATCTTCTAACATCCAAAGGCATCAATATTATCAAGATAAAGCAGATCCGATGAGTTTTTATTTTTCGCCCTACCCGCGACTGGTCCAAATTTTCCAAAATATGACCAAATTGATTTCTTCAAAATTGCCCCCGAGACCCCCCCCAATTCAGCCGTCTCCGCTCTGTGGGATCTTCTAACATCCAAAGGCATCAATATTATCAAGATAAAGCAGATCCGATGAGTTTTTATTTTTCGCCCTACCCGCGACTGGTCCAAATTTTCCAAAATATGACCAAATTGATTTCTTCAAAATTGCCCCCGAGACCCCCCCCAATTCAGCCGTCTCCGCTCTGTGGGATCTTCTAACATCCAAAGGCATCAATATTATCAAGATAAAGCAGATCCGATGAGTTTTTATTTTTCGCCCTACCCGCGACTGGTCCAAATTTTCCAAAATATGACCAAATTGATTTCTTCAAAATTGCCCCCGAGACCCCCCCCAATTCAGCCGTCTCCGCTCTGTGGGATCTTCTAACATCCAAAGGCATCAATATTATCAAGATAAAGCAGATCCGATGAGTTTTTATTTTTCGCCCTACCCGCGACTGGTCCAAATTTTCCAAAATATGACCAAATTGATTTCTTCAAAATTGCCCCCGAGACCCCCCCCAATTCAGCCGTCTCCGCTCTGTGGGATCTTCTAACATCCAAAGGCATCAATATTATCAAGATAAAGCAGATCCGATGAGTTTTTATTTTTCGCCCTACCCGCGACTGGTCCAAATTTTCCAAAATATGACCAAATTGATTTCTTCAAAATTGCCCCCGAGACCCCCCCCAATTCAGCCGTCTCCGCTCTGTGGGATCTTCTAACATCCAAAGGCATCAATATTATCAAGATAAAGCAGATCCGATGAGTTTTTATTTTTCGCCCTACCCGCGACTGGTCCAAATTTTCCAAAATATGACCAAATTGATTTCTTCAAAATTGCCCCCGAGACCCCCCCCAATTCAGCCGTCTCCGCTCTGTGGGATCTTCTAACATCCAAAGGCATCAATATTATCAAGATAAAGCAGATCCGATGAGTTTTTATTTTTCGCCCTACCCGCGACTGGTCCAAATTTTCCAAAATATGACCAAATTGATTTCTTCAAAATTGCCCCCGAGACCCCCCCCAATTCAGCCGTCTCCGCTCTGTGGGATCTTCTAACATCCAAAGGCATCAATATTATCAAGATAAAGCAGATCCGATGAGTTTTTATTTTTCGCCCTACCCGCGACTGGTCCAAATTTTCCAAAATATGACCAAATTGATTTCTTCAAAATTGCCCCCGAGACCCCCCCCAATTCAGCCGTCTCCGCTCTGTGGGATCTTCTAACATCCAAAGGCATCAATATTATCAAGATAAAGCAGATCCGATGAGTTTTTATTTTTCGCCCTACCCGCGACTGGTCCAAATTTTCCAAAATATGACCAAATTGATTTCTTCAAAATTGCCCCCGAGACCCCCCCCAATTCAGCCGTCTCCGCTCTGTGGGATCTTCTAACATCCAAAGGCATCAATATTATCAAGATAAAGCAGATCCGATGAGTTTTTATTTTTCGCCCTACCCGCGACTGGTCCAAATTTTCCAAAATATGACCAAATTGATTTCTTCAAAATTGCCCCCGAGACCCCCCCCAATTCAGCCGTCTCCGCTCTGTGGGATCTTCTAACATCCAAAGGCATCAATATTATCAAGATAAAGCAGATCCGATGAGTTTTTATTTTTCGCCCTACCCGCGACTGGTCCAAATTTTCCAAAATATGACCAAATTGATTTCTTCAAAATTGCCCCCGAGACCCCCCCCAATTCAGCCGTCTCCGCTCTGTGGGATCTTCTAACATCCAAAGGCATCAATATTATCAAGATAAAGCAGATCCGATGAGTTTTTATTTTTCGCCCTACCCGCGACTGGTCCAAATTTTCCAAAATATGACCAAATTGATTTCTTCAAAATTGCCCCCGAGACCCCCCCCAATTCAGCCGTCTCCGCTCTGTGGGATCTTCTAACATCCAAAGGCATCAATATTATCAAGATAAAGCAGATCCGATGAGTTTTTATTTTTCGCCCTACCCGCGACTGGTCCAAATTTTCCAAAATATGACCAAATTGATTTCTTCAAAATTGCCCCCGAGACCCCCCCCAATTCAGCCGTCTCCGCTCTGTGGGATCTTCTAACATCCAAAGGCATCAATATTATCAAGATAAAGCAGATCCGATGAGTTTTTATTTTTCGCCCTACCCGCGACTGGTCCAAATTTTCCAAAATATGACCAAATTGATTTCTTCAAAATTGCCCCCGAGACCCCCCCCAATTCAGCCGTCTCCGCTCTGTGGGATCTTCTAACATCCAAAGGCATCAATATTATCAAGATAAAGCAGATCCGATGAGTTTTTATTTTTCGCCCTACCCGCGACTGGTCCAAATTTTCCAAAATATGACCAAATTGATTTCTTCAAAATTGCCCCCGAGACCCCCCCCAATTCAGCCGTCTCCGCTCTGTGGGATCTTCTAACATCCAAAGGCATCAATATTATCAAGATAAAGCAGATCCGATGAGTTTTTATTTTTCGCCCTACCCGCGACTGGTCCAAATTTTCCAAAATATGACCAAATTGATTTCTTCAAAATTGCCCCCGAGACCCCCCCCAATTCAGCCGTCTCCGCTCTGTGGGATCTTCTAACATCCAAAGGCATCAATATTATCAAGATAAAGCAGATCCGATGAGTTTTTATTTTTCGCCCTACCCGCGACTGGTCCAAATTTTCCAAAATATGACCAAATTGATTTCTTCAAAATTGCCCCCGAGACCCCCCCCAATTCAGCCGTCTCCGCTCTGTGGGATCTTCTAACATCCAAAGGCATCAATATTATCAAGATAAAGCAGATCCGATGAGTTTTTATTTTTCGCCCTACCCGCGACTGGTCCAAATTTTCCAAAATATGACCAAATTGATTTCTTCAAAATTGCCCCCGAGACCCCCCCCAATTCAGCCGTCTCCGCTCTGTGGGATCTTCTAACATCCAAAGGCATCAATATTATCAAGATAAAGCAGATCCGATGAGTTTTTATTTTTCGCCCTACCCGCGACTGGTCCAAATTTTCCAAAATATGACCAAATTGATTTCTTCAAAATTGCCCCCGAGACCCCCCCCAATTCAGCCGTCTCCGCTCTGTGGGATCTTCTAACATCCAAAGGCATCAATATTATCAAGATAAAGCAGATCCGATGAGTTTTTATTTTTCGCCCTACCCGCGACTGGTCCAAATTTTCCAAAATATGACCAAATTGATTTCTTCAAAATTGCCCCCGAGACCCCCCCCAATTCAGCCGTCTCCGCTCTGTGGGATCTTCTAACATCCAAAGGCATCAATATTATCAAGATAAAGCAGATCCGATGAGTTTTTATTTTTCGCCCTACCCGCGACTGGTCCAAATTTTCCAAAATATGACCAAATTGATTTCTTCAAAATTGCCCCCGAGACCCCCCCCAATTCAGCCGTCTCCGCTCTGTGGGATCTTCTAACATCCAAAGGCATCAATATTATCAAGATAAAGCAGATCCGATGAGTTTTTATTTTTCGCCCTACCCGCGACTGGTCCAAATTTTCCAAAATATGACCAAATTGATTTCTTCAAAATTGCCCCCGAGACCCCCCCCAATTCAGCCGTCTCCGCTCTGTGGGATCTTCTAACATCCAAAGGCATCAATATTATCAAGATAAAGCAGATCCGATGAGTTTTTATTTTTCGCCCTACCCGCGACTGGTCCAAATTTTCCAAAATATGACCAAATTGATTTCTTCAAAATTGCCCCCGAGACCCCCCCCAATTCAGCCGTCTCCGCTCTGTGGGATCTTCTAACATCCAAAGGCATCAATATTATCAAGATAAAGCAGATCCGATGAGTTTTTATTTTTCGCCCTACCCGCGACTGGTCCAAATTTTCCAAAATATGACCAAATTGATTTCTTCAAAATTGCCCCCGAGACCCCCCCCAATTCAGCCGTCTCCGCTCTGTGGGATCTTCTAACATCCAAAGGCATCAATATTATCAAGATAAAGCAGATCCGATGAGTTTTTATTTTTCGCCCTACCCGCGACTGGTCCAAATTTTCCAAAATATGACCAAATTGATTTCTTCAAAATTGCCCCCGAGACCCCCCCCAATTCAGCCGTCTCCGCTCTGTGGGATCTTCTAACATCCAAAGGCATCAATATTATCAAGATAAAGCAGATCCGATGAGTTTTTATTTTTCGCCCTACCCGCGACTGGTCCAAATTTTCCAAAATATGACCAAATTGATTTCTTCAAAATTGCCCCCGAGACCCCCCCCAATTCAGCCGTCTCCGCTCTGTGGGATCTTCTAACATCCAAAGGCATCAATATTATCAAGATAAAGCAGATCCGATGAGTTTTTATTTTTCGCCCTACCCGCGACTGGTCCAAATTTTCCAAAATATGACCAAATTGATTTCTTCAAAATTGCCCCCGAGACCCCCCCCAATTCAGCCGTCTCCGCTCTGTGGGATCTTCTAACATCCAAAGGCATCAATATTATCAAGATAAAGCAGATCCGATGAGTTTTTATTTTTCGCCCTACCCGCGACTGGTCCAAATTTTCCAAAATATGACCAAATTGATTTCTTCAAAATTGCCCCCGAGACCCCCCCCAATTCAGCCGTCTCCGCTCTGTGGGATCTTCTAACATCCAAAGGCATCAATATTATCAAGATAAAGCAGATCCGATGAGTTTTTATTTTTCGCCCTACCCGCGACTGGTCCAAATTTTCCAAAATATGACCAAATTGATTTCTTCAAAATTGCCCCCGAGACCCCCCCCAATTCAGCCGTCTCCGCTCTGTGGGATCTTCTAACATCCAAAGGCATCAATATTATCAAGATAAAGCAGATCCGATGAGTTTTTATTTTTCGCCCTACCCGCGACTGGTCCAAATTTTCCAAAATATGACCAAATTGATTTCTTCAAAATTGCCCCCGAGACCCCCCCCAATTCAGCCGTCTCCGCTCTGTGGGATCTTCTAACATCCAAAGGCATCAATATTATCAAGATAAAGCAGATCCGATGAGTTTTTATTTTTCGCCCTACCCGCGACTGGTCCAAATTTTCCAAAATATGACCAAATTGATTTCTTCAAAATTGCCCCCGAGACCCCCCCCAATTCAGCCGTCTCCGCTCTGTGGGATCTTCTAACATCCAAAGGCATCAATATTATCAAGATAAAGCAGATCCGATGAGTTTTTATTTTTCGCCCTACCCGCGACTGGTCCAAATTTTCCAAAATATGACCAAATTGATTTCTTCAAAATTGCCCCCGAGACCCCCCCCAATTCAGCCGTCTCCGCTCTGTGGGATCTTCTAACATCCAAAGGCATCAATATTATCAAGATAAAGCAGATCCGATGAGTTTTTATTTTTCGCCCTACCCGCGACTGGTCCAAATTTTCCAAAATATGACCAAATTGATTTCTTCAAAATTGCCCCCGAGACCCCCCCCAATTCAGCCGTCTCCGCTCTGTGGGATCTTCTAACATCCAAAGGCATCAATATTATCAAGATAAAGCAGATCCGATGAGTTTTTATTTTTCGCCCTACCCGCGACTGGTCCAAATTTTCCAAAATATGACCAAATTGATTTCTTCAAAATTGCCCCCGAGACCCCCCCCAATTCAGCCGTCTCCGCTCTGTGGGATCTTCTAACATCCAAAGGCATCAATATTATCAAGATAAAGCAGATCCGATGAGTTTTTATTTTTCGCCCTACCCGCGACTGGTCCAAATTTTCCAAAATATGACCAAATTGATTTCTTCAAAATTGCCCCCGAGACCCCCCCCAATTCAGCCGTCTCCGCTCTGTGGGATCTTCTAACATCCAAAGGCATCAATATTATCAAGATAAAGCAGATCCGATGAGTTTTTATTTTTCGCCCTACCCGCGACTGGTCCAAATTTTCCAAAATATGACCAAATTGATTTCTTCAAAATTGCCCCCGAGACCCCCCCCAATTCAGCCGTCTCCGCTCTGTGGGATCTTCTAACATCCAAAGGCATCAATATTATCAAGATAAAGCAGATCCGATGAGTTTTTATTTTTCGCCCTACCCGCGACTGGTCCAAATTTTCCAAAATATGACCAAATTGATTTCTTCAAAATTGCCCCCGAGACCCCCCCCAATTCAGCCGTCTCCGCTCTGTGGGATCTTCTAACATCCAAAGGCATCAATATTATCAAGATAAAGCAGATCCGATGAGTTTTTATTTTTCGCCCTACCCGCGACTGGTCCAAATTTTCCAAAATATGACCAAATTGATTTCTTCAAAATTGCCCCCGAGACCCCCCCCAATTCAGCCGTCTCCGCTCTGTGGGATCTTCTAACATCCAAAGGCATCAATATTATCAAGATAAAGCAGATCCGATGAGTTTTTATTTTTCGCCCTACCCGCGACTGGTCCAAATTTTCCAAAATATGACCAAATTGATTTCTTCAAAATTGCCCCCGAGACCCCCCCCAATTCAGCCGTCTCCGCTCTGTGGGATCTTCTAACATCCAAAGGCATCAATATTATCAAGATAAAGCAGATCCGATGAGTTTTTATTTTTCGCCCTACCCGCGACTGGTCCAAATTTTCCAAAATATGACCAAATTGATTTCTTCAAAATTGCCCCCGAGACCCCCCCCAATTCAGCCGTCTCCGCTCTGTGGGATCTTCTAACATCCAAAGGCATCAATATTATCAAGATAAAGCAGATCCGATGAGTTTTTATTTTTCGCCCTACCCGCGACTGGTCCAAATTTTCCAAAATATGACCAAATTGATTTCTTCAAAATTGCCCCCGAGACCCCCCCCAATTCAGCCGTCTCCGCTCTGTGGGATCTTCTAACATCCAAAGGCATCAATATTATCAAGATAAAGCAGATCCGATGAGTTTTTATTTTTCGCCCTACCCGCGACTGGTCCAAATTTTCCAAAATATGACCAAATTGATTTCTTCAAAATTGCCCCCGAGACCCCCCCCAATTCAGCCGTCTCCGCTCTGTGGGATCTTCTAACATCCAAAGGCATCAATATTATCAAGATAAAGCAGATCCGATGAGTTTTTATTTTTCGCCCTACCCGCGACTGGTCCAAATTTTCCAAAATATGACCAAATTGATTTCTTCAAAATTGCCCCCGAGACCCCCCCCAATTCAGCCGTCTCCGCTCTGTGGGATCTTCTAACATCCAAAGGCATCAATATTATCAAGATAAAGCAGATCCGATGAGTTTTTATTTTTCGCCCTACCCGCGACTGGTCCAAATTTTCCAAAATATGACCAAATTGATTTCTTCAAAATTGCCCCCGAGACCCCCCCCAATTCAGCCGTCTCCGCTCTGTGGGATCTTCTAACATCCAAAGGCATCAATATTATCAAGATAAAGCAGATCCGATGAGTTTTTATTTTTCGCCCTACCCGCGACTGGTCCAAATTTTCCAAAATATGACCAAATTGATTTCTTCAAAATTGCCCCCGAGACCCCCCCCAATTCAGCCGTCTCCGCTCTGTGGGATCTTCTAACATCCAAAGGCATCAATATTATCAAGATAAAGCAGATCCGATGAGTTTTTATTTTTCGCCCTACCCGCGACTGGTCCAAATTTTCCAAAATATGACCAAATTGATTTCTTCAAAATTGCCCCCGAGACCCCCCCCAATTCAGCCGTCTCCGCTCTGTGGGATCTTCTAACATCCAAAGGCATCAATATTATCAAGATAAAGCAGATCCGATGAGTTTTTATTTTTCGCCCTACCCGCGACTGGTCCAAATTTTCCAAAATATGACCAAATTGATTTCTTCAAAATTGCCCCCGAGACCCCCCCCAATTCAGCCGTCTCCGCTCTGTGGGATCTTCTAACATCCAAAGGCATCAATATTATCAAGATAAAGCAGATCCGATGAGTTTTTATTTTTCGCCCTACCCGCGACTGGTCCAAATTTTCCAAAATATGACCAAATTGATTTCTTCAAAATTGCCCCCGAGACCCCCCCCAATTCAGCCGTCTCCGCTCTGTGGGATCTTCTAACATCCAAAGGCATCAATATTATCAAGATAAAGCAGATCCGATGAGTTTTTATTTTTCGCCCTACCCGCGACTGGTCCAAATTTTCCAAAATATGACCAAATTGATTTCTTCAAAATTGCCCCCGAGACCCCCCCCAATTCAGCCGTCTCCGCTCTGTGGGATCTTCTAACATCCAAAGGCATCAATATTATCAAGATAAAGCAGATCCGATGAGTTTTTATTTTTCGCCCTACCCGCGACTGGTCCAAATTTTCCAAAATATGACCAAATTGATTTCTTCAAAATTGCCCCCGAGACCCCCCCCAATTCAGCCGTCTCCGCTCTGTGGGATCTTCTAACATCCAAAGGCATCAATATTATCAAGATAAAGCAGATCCGATGAGTTTTTATTTTTCGCCCTACCCGCGACTGGTCCAAATTTTCCAAAATATGACCAAATTGATTTCTTCAAAATTGCCCCCGAGACCCCCCCCAATTCAGCCGTCTCCGCTCTGTGGGATCTTCTAACATCCAAAGGCATCAATATTATCAAGATAAAGCAGATCCGATGAGTTTTTATTTTTCGCCCTACCCGCGACTGGTCCAAATTTTCCAAAATATGACCAAATTGATTTCTTCAAAATTGCCCCCGAGACCCCCCCCAATTCAGCCGTCTCCGCTCTGTGGGATCTTCTAACATCCAAAGGCATCAATATTATCAAGATAAAGCAGATCCGATGAGTTTTTATTTTTCGCCCTACCCGCGACTGGTCCAAATTTTCCAAAAT
>NW_026974271.1:0-55837 GCF_037042905.1 Lytechinus pictus | reverse complement strand
TCTCACCAAATAAGGTTACTGCATATGTGGTGAAAAAATGGAAGAATCATCAAGCTTTTACTTTTGAGACAAGATAAAATATACCAAACCACAGGTTTAATCTAATATGGATAAGCATACGTACACACGACCGCTGACTGTCCAAAATTCAGCAAATGAACACTTATACTTAAATGGCGATTTAAACCATTAAGGCGAGATTTTGAAGACAAATACATGATTACATAATTTTTGAAGAATTCCATGAGCTTTATTTTAAAAGAAAAATGAAATTTGGAGCACAAGTGGATTTCAAGTTATCGCTAATCAAAGTTTGCATTGGAAATGAAGAATTTATACAAACACTAATTATGAAGTTTTATTAAAAGCTTTGACATTGGCTAGAATATAAGACGGGAAACCATTTGTTTGCTACTGAGAAGGATATCTCAAGGAAAATAGTTATATATTCATATGAATTTACTTTTCCATTTTTCGACCGAAGATTTAACCTGAGATCATGAAAGAGAGAATATAACGCAACAAGTAATTGAAGAAATAACCCAAACTCTTTCACCAAATGAACACTTAGACTTAAATGGCGATTTAAGCCATTAAGGCGAGATTTTGAAGATAAATACATGATTACATAATTTTTGAAGAAATCCATGAGCTTTATTTTAAAAGAAAAATGAAATTTGGAGCACAAGTGGATTTCAAGTTATCGCTAATCAAAGTTTGCATTGGAAATGAAGAATTCATACAAACACTAATTATGAAGTTTTATTAAAAGCTTTGACATTGGCTAGAAATTACAGACGGGAAACCATTTGTTTTTTTAATAAAAACAAAAATATATATATGTTCATTTATCTCCCAAATAAGGTTACTGCATATGTGGTGAAAAAATGGAAGAATCATCAAGCTTTTACTTTTGAGACAAGATAAAATATACCAAACCACAGGTTTAATCTAATATGGATAAGCATACGTACACACGACCGCTGACTGTCCAAAATTCAGCAAATGAACACTTATACTTAAATGGCGATTTAAACCATTAAGGCGAGATTTTGAAGACAAATACATGATTACATAATTTTTGAAGAATTCCATGAGCTTTATTTTAAAAGAAAAATGAAATTTGGAGCACAAGTGGATTTCAAGTTATCGCTAATCAAAGTTTGCATTGGAAATGAAGAATTCATACAAACACTAATTATGAAGTTTTATTAAAAGCTTTGACATTGGCTAGAAATTACAGACGGGAAACCATTTGTTTTTTTAATAAAAACAAAAATATATATATGTTCATTTATCTCCCAAATAAGGTTACTGCATATGTGGTGAAAAAATGGAAGAATCATCAAGCTTTTACTTTTGAGACAAGATAAAATATACCAAACCACAGGTTTAATCTAATATGGATAAGCATACGTACACACGACCGCTGACTGTCCAAAATTCAGCAAATGAACACTTATACTTAAATGGCGATTTAAACCATTAAGGCGAGATTTTGAAGACAAATACATGATTACATAATTTTTGAAGAATTCCATGAGCTTTATTTTAAAAGAAAAATGAAATTTGGAGCACAAGTGGATTTCAAGTTATCGCTAATCAAAGTTTGCATTGGAAATGAAGAATTTATACAAACACTAATTATGAAGTTTTATTAAAAGCTTTGACATTGGCTAGAATATAAGACGGGAAACCATTTGTTTGCTACTGAGAAGGATATCTCAAGGAAAATAGTTATATATTCATATGAATTTACTTTTCCATTTTTCGACCGAAGATTTAACCTGAGATCATGAAAGAGAGAATATAACGCAACAAGTAATTGAAGAAATAACCCAAACTCTTTCACCAAATGAACACTTAGACTTAAATGGCGATTTAAGCCATTAAGGCGAGATTTTGAAGATAAATACATGATTACATAATTTTTGAAGAAATCCATGAGCTTTATTTTAAAAGAAAAATGAAATTTGGAGCACAAGTGGATTTCAAGTTATCGCTAATCAAAGTTTGCATTGGAAATGAAGAATTCATACAAACACTAATTATGAAGTTTTATTAAAAGCTTTGACATTGGCTAGAAATTACAGACGGGAAACCATTTGTTTTTTTAATAAAAACAAAAATATATATATGTTCATTTATCTCCCAAATAAGGTTACTGCATATGTGGTGAAAAAATGGAAGAATCATCAAGCTTTTACTTTTGAGACAAGATAAAATATACCAAACCACAGGTTTAATCTAATATGGATAAGCATACGTACACACGACCGCTGACTGTCCAAAATTCAGCAAATGAACACTTATACTTAAATGGCGATTTAAACCATTAAGGCGAGATTTTGAAGACAAATACATGATTACATAATTTTTGAAGAATTCCATGAGCTTTATTTTAAAAGAAAAATGAAATTTGGAGCACAAGTGGATTTCAAGTTATCGCTAATCAAAGTTTGCATTGGAAATGAAGAATTTATACAAACACTAATTATGAAGTTTTATTAAAAGCTTTGACATTGGCTAGAATATAAGACGGGAAACCATTTGTTTGCTACTGAGAAGGATATCTCAAGGAAAATAGTTATATATTCATATGAATTTACTTTTCCATTTTTCGACCGAAGATTTAACCTGAGATCATGAAAGAGAGAATATAACGCAACAAGTAATTGAAGAAATAACCCAAACTCTTTCACCAAATGAACACTTAGACTTAAATGGCGATTTAAGCCATTAAGGCGAGATTTTGAAGATAAATACATGATTACATAATTTTTGAAGAAATCCATGAGCTTTATTTTAAAAGAAAAATGAAATTTGGAGCACAAGTGGATTTCAAGTTATCGCTAATCAAAGTTTGCATTGGAAATGAAGAATTCATACAAACACTAATTATGAAGTTTTATTAAAAGCTTTGACATTGGCTAAAAATTACAGACGGGAAACCATTTGTTTTTTTAATAAAAACAAAAATATATATATGTTCATTTATCTCCCAAATAAGGTTACTGCATATGTGGTGAAAAAATGGAAGAATCATCAAGCTTTTACTTTTGAGACAAGATAAAATATACCAAACCACAGGTTTAATCTAATATGGATAAGCATACGTACACACGACCGCTGACTGTCCAAAATTCAGCAAATGAACACTTATACTTAAATGGCGATTTAAACCATTAAGGCGAGATTTTGAAGACAAATACATGATTACATAATTTTTGAAGAATTCCATGAGCTTTATTTTAAAAGAAAAATGAAATTTGGAGCACAAGTGGATTTCAAGTTATCGCTAATCAAAGTTTGCATTGGAAATGAAGAATTTATACAAACACTAATTATGAAGTTTTATTAAAAGCTTTGACATTGGCTAGAATATAAGACGGGAAACCATTTGTTTGCTACTGAGAAGGATATCTCAAGGAAAATAGTTATATATTCATATGAATTTACTTTTCCATTTTTCGACCGAAGATTTAACCTGAGATCATGAAAGAGAGAATATAACGCAACAAGTAATTGAAGAAATAACCCAAACTCTTTCACCAAATGAACACTTAGACTTAAATGGCGATTTAAGCCATTAAGGCGAGATTTTGAAGATAAATACATGATTACATAATTTTTGAAGAAATCCATGAGCTTTATTTTAAAAGAAAAATGAAATTTGGAGCACAAGTGGATTTCAAGTTATCGCTAATCAAAGTTTGCATTGGAAATGAAGAATTCATACAAACACTAATTATGAAGTTTTATTAAAAGCTTTGACATTGGCTAGAAATTACAGACGGGAAACCATTTGTTTTTTTAATAAAAACAAAAATATATATATGTTCATTTATCTCCCAAATAAGGTTACTGCATATGTGGTGAAAAAATGGAAGAATCATCAAGCTTTTACTTTTGAGACAAGATAAAATATACCAAACCACAGGTTTAATCTAATATGGATAAGCATACGTACACACGACCGCTGACTGTCCAAAATTCAGCAAATGAACACTTATACTTAAATGGCGATTTAAACCATTAAGGCGAGATTTTGAAGACAAATACATGATTACATAATTTTTGAAGAATTCCATGAGCTTTATTTTAAAAGAAAAATGAAATTTGGAGCACAAGTGGATTTCAAGTTATCGCTAATCAAAGTTTGCATTGGAAATGAAGAATTCATACAAACACTAATTATGAAGTTTTATTAAAAGCTTTGACATTGGCTAGAAATTACAGACGGGAAACCATTTGTTTTTTTAATAAAAACAAAAATATATATATGTTCATTTATCTCCCAAATAAGGTTACTGCATATGTGGTGAAAAAATGGAAGAATCATCAAGCTTTTACTTTTGAGACAAGATAAAATATACCAAACCACAGGTTTAATCTAATATGGATAAGCATACGTACACACGACCGCTGACTGTCCAAAATTCAGCAAATGAACACTTATACTTAAATGGCGATTTAAACCATTAAGGCGAGATTTTGAAGACAAATACATGATTACATAATTTTTGAAGAATTCCATGAGCTTTATTTTAAAAGAAAAATGAAATTTGGAGCACAAGTGGATTTCAAGTTATCGCTAATCAAAGTTTGCATTGGAAATGAAGAATTTATACAAACACTAATTATGAAGTTTTATTAAAAGCTTTGACATTGGCTAGAATATAAGACGGGAAACCATTTGTTTGCTACTGAGAAGGATATCTCAAGGAAAATAGTTATATATTCATATGAATTTACTTTTCCATTTTTCGACCGAAGATTTAACCTGAGATCATGAAAGAGAGAATATAACGCAACAAGTAATTGAAGAAATAACCCAAACTCTTTCACCAAATGAACACTTAGACTTAAATGGCGATTTAAGCCATTAAGGCGAGATTTTGAAGATAAATACATGATTACATAATTTTTGAAGAAATCCATGAGCTTTATTTTAAAAGAAAAATGAAATTTGGAGCACAAGTGGATTTCAAGTTATCGCTAATCAAAGTTTGCATTGGAAATGAAGAATTCATACAAACACTAATTATGAAGTTTTATTAAAAGCTTTGACATTGGCTAGAAATTACAGACGGGAAACCATTTGTTTTTTTAATAAAAACAAAAATATATATATGTTCATTTATCTCCCAAATAAGGTTACTGCATATGTGGTGAAAAAATGGAAGAATCATCAAGCTTTTACTTTTGAGACAAGATAAAATATACCAAACCACAGGTTTAATCTAATATGGATAAGCATACGTACACACGACCGCTGACTGTCCAAAATTCAGCAAATGAACACTTATACTTAAATGGCGATTTAAACCATTAAGGCGAGATTTTGAAGACAAATACATGATTACATAATTTTTGAAGAATTCCATGAGCTTTATTTTAAAAGAAAAATGAAATTTGGAGCACAAGTGGATTTCAAGTTATCGCTAATCAAAGTTTGCATTGGAAATGAAGAATTCATACAAACACTAATTATGAAGTTTTATTAAAAGCTTTGACATTGGCTAGAAATTACAGACGGGAAACCATTTGTTTTTTTAATAAAAACAAAAATATATATATGTTCATTTATCTCCCAAATAAGGTTACTGCATATGTGGTGAAAAAATGGAAGAATCATCAAGCTTTTACTTTTGAGACAAGATAAAATATACCAAACCACAGGTTTAATCTAATATGGATAAGCATACGTACACACGACCGCTGACTGTCCAAAATTCAGCAAATGAACACTTATACTTAAATGGCGATTTAAACCATTAAGGCGAGATTTTGAAGACAAATACATGATTACATAATTTTTGAAGAATTCCATGAGCTTTATTTTAAAAGAAAAATGAAATTTGGAGCACAAGTGGATTTCAAGTTATCGCTAATCAAAGTTTGCATTGGAAATGAAGAATTTATACAAACACTAATTATGAAGTTTTATTAAAAGCTTTGACATTGGCTAGAATATAAGACGGGAAACCATTTGTTTGCTACTGAGAAGGATATCTCAAGGAAAATAGTTATATATTCATATGAATTTACTTTTCCATTTTTCGACCGAAGATTTAACCTGAGATCATGAAAGAGAGAATATAACGCAACAAGTAATTGAAGAAATAACCCAAACTCTTTCACCAAATGAACACTTAGACTTAAATGGCGATTTAAGCCATTAAGGCGAGATTTTGAAGATAAATACATGATTACATAATTTTTGAAGAAATCCATGAGCTTTATTTTAAAAGAAAAATGAAATTTGGAGCACAAGTGGATTTCAAGTTATCGCTAATCAAAGTTTGCATTGGAAATGAAGAATTCATACAAACACTAATTATGAAGTTTTATTAAAAGCTTTGACATTGGCTAGAAATTACAGACGGGAAACCATTTGTTTTTTTAATAAAAACAAAAATATATATATGTTCATTTATCTCCCAAATAAGGTTACTGCATATGTGGTGAAAAAATGGAAGAATCATCAAGCTTTTACTTTTGAGACAAGATAAAATATACCAAACCACAGGTTTAATCTAATATGGATAAGCATACGTACACACGACCGCTGACTGTCCAAAATTCAGCAAATGAACACTTATACTTAAATGGCGATTTAAACCATTAAGGCGAGATTTTGAAGACAAATACATGATTACATAATTTTTGAAGAATTCCATGAGCTTTATTTTAAAAGAAAAATGAAATTTGGAGCACAAGTGGATTTCAAGTTATCGCTAATCAAAGTTTGCATTGGAAATGAAGAATTCATACAAACACTAATTATGAAGTTTTATTAAAAGCTTTGACATTGGCTAGAAATTACAGACGGGAAACCATTTGTTTTTTTAATAAAAACAAAAATATATATATGTTCATTTATCTCCCAAATAAGGTTACTGCATATGTGGTGAAAAAATGGAAGAATCATCAAGCTTTTACTTTTGAGACAAGATAAAATATACCAAACCACAGGTTTAATCTAATATGGATAAGCATACGTACACACGACCGCTGACTGTCCAAAATTCAGCAAATGAACACTTATACTTAAATGGCGATTTAAACCATTAAGGCGAGATTTTGAAGACAAATACATGATTACATAATTTTTGAAGAATTCCATGAGCTTTATTTTAAAAGAAAAATGAAATTTGGAGCACAAGTGGATTTCAAGTTATCGCTAATCAAAGTTTGCATTGGAAATGAAGAATTTATACAAACACTAATTATGAAGTTTTATTAAAAGCTTTGACATTGGCTAGAATATAAGACGGGAAACCATTTGTTTGCTACTGAGAAGGATATCTCAAGGAAAATAGTTATATATTCATATGAATTTACTTTTCCATTTTTCGACCGAAGATTTAACCTGAGATCATGAAAGAGAGAATATAACGCAACAAGTAATTGAAGAAATAACCCAAACTCTTTCACCAAATGAACACTTAGACTTAAATGGCGATTTAAGCCATTAAGGCGAGATTTTGAAGATAAATACATGATTACATAATTTTTGAAGAAATCCATGAGCTTTATTTTAAAAGAAAAATGAAATTTGGAGCACAAGTGGATTTCAAGTTATCGCTAATCAAAGTTTGCATTGGAAATGAAGAATTCATACAAACACTAATTATGAAGTTTTATTAAAAGCTTTGACATTGGCTAGAAATTACAGACGGGAAACCATTTGTTTTTTTAATAAAAACAAAAATATATATATGTTCATTTATCTCCCAAATAAGGTTACTGCATATGTGGTGAAAAAATGGAAGAATCATCAAGCTTTTACTTTTGAGACAAGATAAAATATACCAAACCACAGGTTTAATCTAATATGGATAAGCATACGTACACACGACCGCTGACTGTCCAAAATTCAGCAAATGAACACTTATACTTAAATGGCGATTTAAACCATTAAGGCGAGATTTTGAAGACAAATACATGATTACATAATTTTTGAAGAATTCCATGAGCTTTATTTTAAAAGAAAAATGAAATTTGGAGCACAAGTGGATTTCAAGTTATCGCTAATCAAAGTTTGCATTGGAAATGAAGAATTCATACAAACACTAATTATGAAGTTTTATTAAAAGCTTTGACATTGGCTAGAAATTACAGACGGGAAACCATTTGTTTTTTTAATAAAAACAAAAATATATATATGTTCATTTATCTCCCAAATAAGGTTACTGCATATGTGGTGAAAAAATGGAAGAATCATCAAGCTTTTACTTTTGAGACAAGATAAAATATACCAAACCACAGGTTTAATCTAATATGGATAAGCATACGTACACACGACCGCTGACTGTCCAAAATTCAGCAAATGAACACTTATACTTAAATGGCGATTTAAACCATTAAGGCGAGATTTTGAAGACAAATACATGATTACATAATTTTTGAAGAATTCCATGAGCTTTATTTTAAAAGAAAAATGAAATTTGGAGCACAAGTGGATTTCAAGTTATCGCTAATCAAAGTTTGCATTGGAAATGAAGAATTTATACAAACACTAATTATGAAGTTTTATTAAAAGCTTTGACATTGGCTAGAATATAAGACGGGAAACCATTTGTTTGCTACTGAGAAGGATATCTCAAGGAAAATAGTTATATATTCATATGAATTTACTTTTCCATTTTTCGACCGAAGATTTAACCTGAGATCATGAAAGAGAGAATATAACGCAACAAGTAATTGAAGAAATAACCCAAACTCTTTCACCAAATGAACACTTAGACTTAAATGGCGATTTAAGCCATTAAGGCGAGATTTTGAAGATAAATACATGATTACATAATTTTTGAAGAAATCCATGAGCTTTATTTTAAAAGAAAAATGAAATTTGGAGCACAAGTGGATTTCAAGTTATCGCTAATCAAAGTTTGCATTGGAAATGAAGAATTCATACAAACACTAATTATGAAGTTTTATTAAAAGCTTTGACATTGGCTAGAAATTACAGACGGGAAACCATTTGTTTTTTTAATAAAAACAAAAATATATATATGTTCATTTATCTCCCAAATAAGGTTACTGCATATGTGGTGAAAAAATGGAAGAATCATCAAGCTTTTACTTTTGAGACAAGATAAAATATACCAAACCACAGGTTTAATCTAATATGGATAAGCATACGTACACACGACCGCTGACTGTCCAAAATTCAGCAAATGAACACTTATACTTAAATGGCGATTTAAACCATTAAGGCGAGATTTTGAAGACAAATACATGATTACATAATTTTTGAAGAATTCCATGAGCTTTATTTTAAAAGAAAAATGAAATTTGGAGCACAAGTGGATTTCAAGTTATCGCTAATCAAAGTTTGCATTGGAAATGAAGAATTTATACAAACACTAATTATGAAGTTTTATTAAAAGCTTTGACATTGGCTAGAATATAAGACGGGAAACCATTTGTTTGCTACTGAGAAGGATATCTCAAGGAAAATAGTTATATATTCATATGAATTTACTTTTCCATTTTTCGACCGAAGATTTAACCTGAGATCATGAAAGAGAGAATATAACGCAACAAGTAATTGAAGAAATAACCCAAACTCTTTCACCAAATGAACACTTAGACTTAAATGGCGATTTAAGCCATTAAGGCGAGATTTTGAAGATAAATACATGATTACATAATTTTTGAAGAAATCCATGAGCTTTATTTTAAAAGAAAAATGAAATTTGGAGCACAAGTGGATTTCAAGTTATCGCTAATCAAAGTTTGCATTGGAAATGAAGAATTCATACAAACACTAATTATGAAGTTTTATTAAAAGCTTTGACATTGGCTAGAAATTACAGACGGGAAACCATTTGTTTTTTTAATAAAAACAAAAATATATATATGTTCATTTATCTCCCAAATAAGGTTACTGCATATGTGGTGAAAAAATGGAAGAATCATCAAGCTTTTACTTTTGAGACAAGATAAAATATACCAAACCACAGGTTTAATCTAATATGGATAAGCATACGTACACACGACCGCTGACTGTCCAAAATTCAGCAAATGAACACTTATACTTAAATGGCGATTTAAACCATTAAGGCGAGATTTTGAAGACAAATACATGATTACATAATTTTTGAAGAATTCCATGAGCTTTATTTTAAAAGAAAAATGAAATTTGGAGCACAAGTGGATTTCAAGTTATCGCTAATCAAAGTTTGCATTGGAAATGAAGAATTCATACAAACACTAATTATGAAGTTTTATTAAAAGCTTTGACATTGGCTAGAAATTACAGACGGGAAACCATTTGTTTTTTTAATAAAAACAAAAATATATATATGTTCATTTATCTCCCAAATAAGGTTACTGCATATGTGGTGAAAAAATGGAAGAATCATCAAGCTTTTACTTTTGAGACAAGATAAAATATACCAAACCACAGGTTTAATCTAATATGGATAAGCATACGTACACACGACCGCTGACTGTCCAAAATTCAGCAAATGAACACTTATACTTAAATGGCGATTTAAACCATTAAGGCGAGATTTTGAAGACAAATACATGATTACATAATTTTTGAAGAATTCCATGAGCTTTATTTTAAAAGAAAAATGAAATTTGGAGCACAAGTGGATTTCAAGTTATCGCTAATCAAAGTTTGCATTGGAAATGAAGAATTTATACAAACACTAATTATGAAGTTTTATTAAAAGCTTTGACATTGGCTAGAATATAAGACGGGAAACCATTTGTTTGCTACTGAGAAGGATATCTCAAGGAAAATAGTTATATATTCATATGAATTTACTTTTCCATTTTTCGACCGAAGATTTAACCTGAGATCATGAAAGAGAGAATATAACGCAACAAGTAATTGAAGAAATAACCCAAACTCTTTCACCAAATGAACACTTAGACTTAAATGGCGATTTAAGCCATTAAGGCGAGATTTTGAAGATAAATACATGATTACATAATTTTTGAAGAAATCCATGAGCTTTATTTTAAAAGAAAAATGAAATTTGGAGCACAAGTGGATTTCAAGTTATCGCTAATCAAAGTTTGCATTGGAAATGAAGAATTCATACAAACACTAATTATGAAGTTTTATTAAAAGCTTTGACATTGGCTAGAAATTACAGACGGGAAACCATTTGTTTTTTTAATAAAAACAAAAATATATATATGTTCATTTATCTCCCAAATAAGGTTACTGCATATGTGGTGAAAAAATGGAAGAATCATCAAGCTTTTACTTTTGAGACAAGATAAAATATACCAAACCACAGGTTTAATCTAATATGGATAAGCATACGTACACACGACCGCTGACTGTCCAAAATTCAGCAAATGAACACTTATACTTAAATGGCGATTTAAACCATTAAGGCGAGATTTTGAAGACAAATACATGATTACATAATTTTTGAAGAATTCCATGAGCTTTATTTTAAAAGAAAAATGAAATTTGGAGCACAAGTGGATTTCAAGTTATCGCTAATCAAAGTTTGCATTGGAAATGAAGAATTCATACAAACACTAATTATGAAGTTTTATTAAAAGCTTTGACATTGGCTAGAAATTACAGACGGGAAACCATTTGTTTTTTTAATAAAAACAAAAATATATATATGTTCATTTATCTCCCAAATAAGGTTACTGCATATGTGGTGAAAAAATGGAAGAATCATCAAGCTTTTACTTTTGAGACAAGATAAAATATACCAAACCACAGGTTTAATCTAATATGGATAAGCATACGTACACACGACCGCTGACTGTCCAAAATTCAGCAAATGAACACTTATACTTAAATGGCGATTTAAACCATTAAGGCGAGATTTTGAAGACAAATACATGATTACATAATTTTTGAAGAATTCCATGAGCTTTATTTTAAAAGAAAAATGAAATTTGGAGCACAAGTGGATTTCAAGTTATCGCTAATCAAAGTTTGCATTGGAAATGAAGAATTTATACAAACACTAATTATGAAGTTTTATTAAAAGCTTTGACATTGGCTAGAATATAAGACGGGAAACCATTTGTTTGCTACTGAGAAGGATATCTCAAGGAAAATAGTTATATATTCATATGAATTTACTTTTCCATTTTTCGACCGAAGATTTAACCTGAGATCATGAAAGAGAGAATATAACGCAACAAGTAATTGAAGAAATAACCCAAACTCTTTCACCAAATGAACACTTAGACTTAAATGGCGATTTAAGCCATTAAGGCGAGATTTTGAAGATAAATACATGATTACATAATTTTTGAAGAAATCCATGAGCTTTATTTTAAAAGAAAAATGAAATTTGGAGCACAAGTGGATTTCAAGTTATCGCTAATCAAAGTTTGCATTGGAAATGAAGAATTCATACAAACACTAATTATGAAGTTTTATTAAAAGCTTTGACATTGGCTAGAAATTACAGACGGGAAACCATTTGTTTTTTTAATAAAAACAAAAATATATATATGTTCATTTATCTCCCAAATAAGGTTACTGCATATGTGGTGAAAAAATGGAAGAATCATCAAGCTTTTACTTTTGAGACAAGATAAAATATACCAAACCACAGGTTTAATCTAATATGGATAAGCATACGTACACACGACCGCTGACTGTCCAAAATTCAGCAAATGAACACTTATACTTAAATGGCGATTTAAACCATTAAGGCGAGATTTTGAAGACAAATACATGATTACATAATTTTTGAAGAATTCCATGAGCTTTATTTTAAAAGAAAAATGAAATTTGGAGCACAAGTGGATTTCAAGTTATCGCTAATCAAAGTTTGCATTGGAAATGAAGAATTTATACAAACACTAATTATGAAGTTTTATTAAAAGCTTTGACATTGGCTAGAATATAAGACGGGAAACCATTTGTTTGCTACTGAGAAGGATATCTCAAGGAAAATAGTTATATATTCATATGAATTTACTTTTCCATTTTTCGACCGAAGATTTAACCTGAGATCATGAAAGAGAGAATATAACGCAACAAGTAATTGAAGAAATAACCCAAACTCTTTCACCAAATGAACACTTAGACTTAAATGGCGATTTAAGCCATTAAGGCGAGATTTTGAAGATAAATACATGATTACATAATTTTTGAAGAAATCCATGAGCTTTATTTTAAAAGAAAAATGAAATTTGGAGCACAAGTGGATTTCAAGTTATCGCTAATCAAAGTTTGCATTGGAAATGAAGAATTCATACAAACACTAATTATGAAGTTTTATTAAAAGCTTTGACATTGGCTAGAAATTACAGACGGGAAACCATTTGTTTTTTTAATAAAAACAAAAATATATATATGTTCATTTATCTCCCAAATAAGGTTACTGCATATGTGGTGAAAAAATGGAAGAATCATCAAGCTTTTACTTTTGAGACAAGATAAAATATACCAAACCACAGGTTTAATCTAATATGGATAAGCATACGTACACACGACCGCTGACTGTCCAAAATTCAGCAAATGAACACTTATACTTAAATGGCGATTTAAACCATTAAGGCGAGATTTTGAAGACAAATACATGATTACATAATTTTTGAAGAATTCCATGAGCTTTATTTTAAAAGAAAAATGAAATTTGGAGCACAAGTGGATTTCAAGTTATCGCTAATCAAAGTTTGCATTGGAAATGAAGAATTCATACAAACACTAATTATGAAGTTTTATTAAAAGCTTTGACATTGGCTAGAAATTACAGACGGGAAACCATTTGTTTTTTTAATAAAAACAAAAATATATATATGTTCATTTATCTCCCAAATAAGGTTACTGCATATGTGGTGAAAAAATGGAAGAATCATCAAGCTTTTACTTTTGAGACAAGATAAAATATACCAAACCACAGGTTTAATCTAATATGGATAAGCATACGTACACACGACCGCTGACTGTCCAAAATTCAGCAAATGAACACTTATACTTAAATGGCGATTTAAACCATTAAGGCGAGATTTTGAAGACAAATACATGATTACATAATTTTTGAAGAATTCCATGAGCTTTATTTTAAAAGAAAAATGAAATTTGGAGCACAAGTGGATTTCAAGTTATCGCTAATCAAAGTTTGCATTGGAAATGAAGAATTTATACAAACACTAATTATGAAGTTTTATTAAAAGCTTTGACATTGGCTAGAATATAAGACGGGAAACCATTTGTTTGCTACTGAGAAGGATATCTCAAGGAAAATAGTTATATATTCATATGAATTTACTTTTCCATTTTTCGACCGAAGATTTAACCTGAGATCATGAAAGAGAGAATATAACGCAACAAGTAATTGAAGAAATAACCCAAACTCTTTCACCAAATGAACACTTAGACTTAAATGGCGATTTAAGCCATTAAGGCGAGATTTTGAAGATAAATACATGATTACATAATTTTTGAAGAAATCCATGAGCTTTATTTTAAAAGAAAAATGAAATTTGGAGCACAAGTGGATTTCAAGTTATCGCTAATCAAAGTTTGCATTGGAAATGAAGAATTCATACAAACACTAATTATGAAGTTTTATTAAAAGCTTTGACATTGGCTAGAAATTACAGACGGGAAACCATTTGTTTTTTTAATAAAAACAAAAATATATATATGTTCATTTATCTCCCAAATAAGGTTACTGCATATGTGGTGAAAAAATGGAAGAATCATCAAGCTTTTACTTTTGAGACAAGATAAAATATACCAAACCACAGGTTTAATCTAATATGGATAAGCATACGTACACACGACCGCTGACTGTCCAAAATTCAGCAAATGAACACTTATACTTAAATGGCGATTTAAACCATTAAGGCGAGATTTTGAAGACAAATACATGATTACATAATTTTTGAAGAATTCCATGAGCTTTATTTTAAAAGAAAAATGAAATTTGGAGCACAAGTGGATTTCAAGTTATCGCTAATCAAAGTTTGCATTGGAAATGAAGAATTTATACAAACACTAATTATGAAGTTTTATTAAAAGCTTTGACATTGGCTAGAATATAAGACGGGAAACCATTTGTTTGCTACTGAGAAGGATATCTCAAGGAAAATAGTTATATATTCATATGAATTTACTTTTCCATTTTTCGACCGAAGATTTAACCTGAGATCATGAAAGAGAGAATATAACGCAACAAGTAATTGAAGAAATAACCCAAACTCTTTCACCAAATGAACACTTAGACTTAAATGGCGATTTAAGCCATTAAGGCGAGATTTTGAAGATAAATACATGATTACATAATTTTTGAAGAAATCCATGAGCTTTATTTTAAAAGAAAAATGAAATTTGGAGCACAAGTGGATTTCAAGTTATCGCTAATCAAAGTTTGCATTGGAAATGAAGAATTCATACAAACACTAATTATGAAGTTTTATTAAAAGCTTTGACATTGGCTAAAAATTACAGACGGGAAACCATTTGTTTTTTTAATAAAAACAAAAATATATATATGTTCATTTATCTCCCAAATAAGGTTACTGCATATGTGGTGAAAAAATGGAAGAATCATCAAGCTTTTACTTTTGAGACAAGATAAAATATACCAAACCACAGGTTTAATCTAATATGGATAAGCATACGTACACACGACCGCTGACTGTCCAAAATTCAGCAAATGAACACTTATACTTAAATGGCGATTTAAACCATTAAGGCGAGATTTTGAAGACAAATACATGATTACATAATTTTTGAAGAATTCCATGAGCTTTATTTTAAAAGAAAAATGAAATTTGGAGCACAAGTGGATTTCAAGTTATCGCTAATCAAAGTTTGCATTGGAAATGAAGAATTTATACAAACACTAATTATGAAGTTTTATTAAAAGCTTTGACATTGGCTAGAATATAAGACGGGAAACCATTTGTTTGCTACTGAGAAGGATATCTCAAGGAAAATAGTTATATATTCATATGAATTTACTTTTCCATTTTTCGACCGAAGATTTAACCTGAGATCATGAAAGAGAGAATATAACGCAACAAGTAATTGAAGAAATAACCCAAACTCTTTCACCAAATGAACACTTAGACTTAAATGGCGATTTAAGCCATTAAGGCGAGATTTTGAAGATAAATACATGATTACATAATTTTTGAAGAAATCCATGAGCTTTATTTTAAAAGAAAAATGAAATTTGGAGCACAAGTGGATTTCAAGTTATCGCTAATCAAAGTTTGCATTGGAAATGAAGAATTCATACAAACACTAATTATGAAGTTTTATTAAAAGCTTTGACATTGGCTAGAAATTACAGACGGGAAACCATTTGTTTTTTTAATAAAAACAAAAATATATATATGTTCATTTATCTCCCAAATAAGGTTACTGCATATGTGGTGAAAAAATGGAAGAATCATCAAGCTTTTACTTTTGAGACAAGATAAAATATACCAAACCACAGGTTTAATCTAATATGGATAAGCATACGTACACACGACCGCTGACTGTCCAAAATTCAGCAAATGAACACTTATACTTAAATGGCGATTTAAACCATTAAGGCGAGATTTTGAAGACAAATACATGATTACATAATTTTTGAAGAATTCCATGAGCTTTATTTTAAAAGAAAAATGAAATTTGGAGCACAAGTGGATTTCAAGTTATCGCTAATCAAAGTTTGCATTGGAAATGAAGAATTCATACAAACACTAATTATGAAGTTTTATTAAAAGCTTTGACATTGGCTAGAAATTACAGACGGGAAACCATTTGTTTTTTTAATAAAAACAAAAATATATATATGTTCATTTATCTCCCAAATAAGGTTACTGCATATGTGGTGAAAAAATGGAAGAATCATCAAGCTTTTACTTTTGAGACAAGATAAAATATACCAAACCACAGGTTTAATCTAATATGGATAAGCATACGTACACACGACCGCTGACTGTCCAAAATTCAGCAAATGAACACTTATACTTAAATGGCGATTTAAACCATTAAGGCGAGATTTTGAAGACAAATACATGATTACATAATTTTTGAAGAATTCCATGAGCTTTATTTTAAAAGAAAAATGAAATTTGGAGCACAAGTGGATTTCAAGTTATCGCTAATCAAAGTTTGCATTGGAAATGAAGAATTTATACAAACACTAATTATGAAGTTTTATTAAAAGCTTTGACATTGGCTAGAATATAAGACGGGAAACCATTTGTTTGCTACTGAGAAGGATATCTCAAGGAAAATAGTTATATATTCATATGAATTTACTTTTCCATTTTTCGACCGAAGATTTAACCTGAGATCATGAAAGAGAGAATATAACGCAACAAGTAATTGAAGAAATAACCCAAACTCTTTCACCAAATGAACACTTAGACTTAAATGGCGATTTAAGCCATTAAGGCGAGATTTTGAAGATAAATACATGATTACATAATTTTTGAAGAAATCCATGAGCTTTATTTTAAAAGAAAAATGAAATTTGGAGCACAAGTGGATTTCAAGTTATCGCTAATCAAAGTTTGCATTGGAAATGAAGAATTCATACAAACACTAATTATGAAGTTTTATTAAAAGCTTTGACATTGGCTAGAAATTACAGACGGGAAACCATTTGTTTTTTTAATAAAAACAAAAATATATATATGTTCATTTATCTCCCAAATAAGGTTACTGCATATGTGGTGAAAAAATGGAAGAATCATCAAGCTTTTACTTTTGAGACAAGATAAAATATACCAAACCACAGGTTTAATCTAATATGGATAAGCATACGTACACACGACCGCTGACTGTCCAAAATTCAGCAAATGAACACTTATACTTAAATGGCGATTTAAACCATTAAGGCGAGATTTTGAAGACAAATACATGATTACATAATTTTTGAAGAATTCCATGAGCTTTATTTTAAAAGAAAAATGAAATTTGGAGCACAAGTGGATTTCAAGTTATCGCTAATCAAAGTTTGCATTGGAAATGAAGAATTTATACAAACACTAATTATGAAGTTTTATTAAAAGCTTTGACATTGGCTAGAATATAAGACGGGAAACCATTTGTTTGCTACTGAGAAGGATATCTCAAGGAAAATAGTTATATATTCATATGAATTTACTTTTCCATTTTTCGACCGAAGATTTAACCTGAGATCATGAAAGAGAGAATATAACGCAACAAGTAATTGAAGAAATAACCCAAACTCTTTCACCAAATGAACACTTAGACTTAAATGGCGATTTAAGCCATTAAGGCGAGATTTTGAAGATAAATACATGATTACATAATTTTTGAAGAAATCCATGAGCTTTATTTTAAAAGAAAAATGAAATTTGGAGCACAAGTGGATTTCAAGTTATCGCTAATCAAAGTTTGCATTGGAAATGAAGAATTCATACAAACACTAATTATGAAGTTTTATTAAAAGCTTTGACATTGGCTAGAAATTACAGACGGGAAACCATTTGTTTTTTTAATAAAAACAAAAATATATATATGTTCATTTATCTCCCAAATAAGGTTACTGCATATGTGGTGAAAAAATGGAAGAATCATCAAGCTTTTACTTTTGAGACAAGATAAAATATACCAAACCACAGGTTTAATCTAATATGGATAAGCATACGTACACACGACCGCTGACTGTCCAAAATTCAGCAAATGAACACTTATACTTAAATGGCGATTTAAACCATTAAGGCGAGATTTTGAAGACAAATACATGATTACATAATTTTTGAAGAATTCCATGAGCTTTATTTTAAAAGAAAAATGAAATTTGGAGCACAAGTGGATTTCAAGTTATCGCTAATCAAAGTTTGCATTGGAAATGAAGAATTCATACAAACACTAATTATGAAGTTTTATTAAAAGCTTTGACATTGGCTAGAAATTACAGACGGGAAACCATTTGTTTTTTTAATAAAAACAAAAATATATATATGTTCATTTATCTCCCAAATAAGGTTACTGCATATGTGGTGAAAAAATGGAAGAATCATCAAGCTTTTACTTTTGAGACAAGATAAAATATACCAAACCACAGGTTTAATCTAATATGGATAAGCATACGTACACACGACCGCTGACTGTCCAAAATTCAGCAAATGAACACTTATACTTAAATGGCGATTTAAACCATTAAGGCGAGATTTTGAAGACAAATACATGATTACATAATTTTTGAAGAATTCCATGAGCTTTATTTTAAAAGAAAAATGAAATTTGGAGCACAAGTGGATTTCAAGTTATCGCTAATCAAAGTTTGCATTGGAAATGAAGAATTTATACAAACACTAATTATGAAGTTTTATTAAAAGCTTTGACATTGGCTAGAATATAAGACGGGAAACCATTTGTTTGCTACTGAGAAGGATATCTCAAGGAAAATAGTTATATATTCATATGAATTTACTTTTCCATTTTTCGACCGAAGATTTAACCTGAGATCATGAAAGAGAGAATATAACGCAACAAGTAATTGAAGAAATAACCCAAACTCTTTCACCAAATGAACACTTAGACTTAAATGGCGATTTAAGCCATTAAGGCGAGATTTTGAAGATAAATACATGATTACATAATTTTTGAAGAAATCCATGAGCTTTATTTTAAAAGAAAAATGAAATTTGGAGCACAAGTGGATTTCAAGTTATCGCTAATCAAAGTTTGCATTGGAAATGAAGAATTCATACAAACACTAATTATGAAGTTTTATTAAAAGCTTTGACATTGGCTAGAAATTACAGACGGGAAACCATTTGTTTTTTTAATAAAAACAAAAATATATATATGTTCATTTATCTCCCAAATAAGGTTACTGCATATGTGGTGAAAAAATGGAAGAATCATCAAGCTTTTACTTTTGAGACAAGATAAAATATACCAAACCACAGGTTTAATCTAATATGGATAAGCATACGTACACACGACCGCTGACTGTCCAAAATTCAGCAAATGAACACTTATACTTAAATGGCGATTTAAACCATTAAGGCGAGATTTTGAAGACAAATACATGATTACATAATTTTTGAAGAATTCCATGAGCTTTATTTTAAAAGAAAAATGAAATTTGGAGCACAAGTGGATTTCAAGTTATCGCTAATCAAAGTTTGCATTGGAAATGAAGAATTTATACAAACACTAATTATGAAGTTTTATTAAAAGCTTTGACATTGGCTAGAATATAAGACGGGAAACCATTTGTTTGCTACTGAGAAGGATATCTCAAGGAAAATAGTTATATATTCATATGAATTTACTTTTCCATTTTTCGACCGAAGATTTAACCTGAGATCATGAAAGAGAGAATATAACGCAACAAGTAATTGAAGAAATAACCCAAACTCTTTCACCAAATGAACACTTAGACTTAAATGGCGATTTAAGCCATTAAGGCGAGATTTTGAAGATAAATACATGATTACATAATTTTTGAAGAAATCCATGAGCTTTATTTTAAAAGAAAAATGAAATTTGGAGCACAAGTGGATTTCAAGTTATCGCTAATCAAAGTTTGCATTGGAAATGAAGAATTCATACAAACACTAATTATGAAGTTTTATTAAAAGCTTTGACATTGGCTAGAAATTACAGACGGGAAACCATTTTTTTTTTTAATAAAAACAAAAATATATATATGTTCATTTATCTCCCAAATAAGGTTACTGCATATGTGGTGAAAAAATGGAAGAATCATCAAGCTTTTACTTTTGAGACAAGATAAAATATACCAAACCACAGGTTTAATCTAATATGGATAAGCATACGTACACACGACCGCTGACTGTCCAAAATTCAGCAAATGAACACTTATACTTAAATGGCGATTTAAACCATTAAGGCGAGATTTTGAAGACAAATACATGATTACATAATTTTTGAAGAATTCCATGAGCTTTATTTTAAAAGAAAAATGAAATTTGGAGCACAAGTGGATTTCAAGTTATCGCTAATCAAAGTTTGCATTGGAAATGAAGAATTTATACAAACACTAATTATGAAGTTTTATTAAAAGCTTTGACATTGGCTAGAATATAAGACGGGAAACCATTTGTTTGCTACTGAGAAGGATATCTCAAGGAAAATAGTTATATATTCATATGAATTTACTTTTCCATTTTTCGACCGAAGATTTAACCTGAGATCATGAAAGAGAGAATATAACGCAACAAGTAATTGAAGAAATAACCCAAACTCTTTCACCAAATGAACACTTAGACTTAAATGGCGATTTAAGCCATTAAGGCGAGATTTTGAAGATAAATACATGATTACATAATTTTTGAAGAAATCCATGAGCTTTATTTTAAAAGAAAAATGAAATTTGGAGCACAAGTGGATTTCAAGTTATCGCTAATCAAAGTTTGCATTGGAAATGAAGAATTCATACAAACACTAATTATGAAGTTTTATTAAAAGCTTTGACATTGGCTAAAAATTACAGACGGGAAACCATTTTTTTTTTTAATAAAAACAAAAATATATATATGTTCATTTATCTCCCAAATAAGGTTACTGCATATGTGGTGAAAAAATGGAAGAATCATCAAGCTTTTACTTTTGAGACAAGATAAAATATACCAAACCACAGGTTTAATCTAATATGGATAAGCATACGTACACACGACCGCTGACTGTCCAAAATTCAGCAAATGAACACTTATACTTAAATGGCGATTTAAACCATTAAGGCGAGATTTTGAAGACAAATACATGATTACATAATTTTTGAAGAATTCCATGAGCTTTATTTTAAAAGAAAAATGAAATTTGGAGCACAAGTGGATTTCAAGTTATCGCTAATCAAAGTTTGCATTGGAAATGAAGAATTTATACAAACACTAATTATGAAGTTTTATTAAAAGCTTTGACATTGGCTAGAATATAAGACGGGAAACCATTTGTTTGCTACTGAGAAGGATATCTCAAGGAAAATAGTTATATATTCATATGAATTTACTTTTCCATTTTTCGACCGAAGATTTAACCTGAGATCATGAAAGAGAGAATATAACGCAACAAGTAATTGAAGAAATAACCCAAACTCTTTCACCAAATGAACACTTAGACTTAAATGGCGATTTAAGCCATTAAGGCGAGATTTTGAAGATAAATACATGATTACATAATTTTTGAAGAAATCCATGAGCTTTATTTTAAAAGAAAAATGAAATTTGGAGCACAAGTGGATTTCAAGTTATCGCTAATCAAAGTTTGCATTGGAAATGAAGAATTCATACAAACACTAATTATGAAGTTTTATTAAAAGCTTTGACATTGGCTAGAAATTACAGACGGGAAACCATTTGTTTTTTTAATAAAAACAAAAATATATATATGTTCATTTATCTCCCAAATAAGGTTACTGCATATGTGGTGAAAAAATGGAAGAATCATCAAGCTTTTACTTTTGAGACAAGATAAAATATACCAAACCACAGGTTTAATCTAATATGGATAAGCATACGTACACACGACCGCTGACTGTCCAAAATTCAGCAAATGAACACTTATACTTAAATGGCGATTTAAACCATTAAGGCGAGATTTTGAAGACAAATACATGATTACATAATTTTTGAAGAATTCCATGAGCTTTATTTTAAAAGAAAAATGAAATTTGGAGCACAAGTGGATTTCAAGTTATCGCTAATCAAAGTTTGCATTGGAAATGAAGAATTCATACAAACACTAATTATGAAGTTTTATTAAAAGCTTTGACATTGGCTAGAAATTACAGACGGGAAACCATTTGTTTTTTTAATAAAAACAAAAATATATATATGTTCATTTATCTCCCAAATAAGGTTACTGCATATGTGGTGAAAAAATGGAAGAATCATCAAGCTTTTACTTTTGAGACAAGATAAAATATACCAAACCACAGGTTTAATCTAATATGGATAAGCATACGTACACACGACCGCTGACTGTCCAAAATTCAGCAAATGAACACTTATACTTAAATGGCGATTTAAACCATTAAGGCGAGATTTTGAAGACAAATACATGATTACATAATTTTTGAAGAATTCCATGAGCTTTATTTTAAAAGAAAAATGAAATTTGGAGCACAAGTGGATTTCAAGTTATCGCTAATCAAAGTTTGCATTGGAAATGAAGAATTTATACAAACACTAATTATGAAGTTTTATTAAAAGCTTTGACATTGGCTAGAATATAAGACGGGAAACCATTTGTTTGCTACTGAGAAGGATATCTCAAGGAAAATAGTTATATATTCATATGAATTTACTTTTCCATTTTTCGACCGAAGATTTAACCTGAGATCATGAAAGAGAGAATATAACGCAACAAGTAATTGAAGAAATAACCCAAACTCTTTCACCAAATGAACACTTAGACTTAAATGGCGATTTAAGCCATTAAGGCGAGATTTTGAAGATAAATACATGATTACATAATTTTTGAAGAAATCCATGAGCTTTATTTTAAAAGAAAAATGAAATTTGGAGCACAAGTGGATTTCAAGTTATCGCTAATCAAAGTTTGCATTGGAAATGAAGAATTCATACAAACACTAATTATGAAGTTTTATTAAAAGCTTTGACATTGGCTAAAAATTACAGACGGGAAACCATTTTTTTTTTTAATAAAAACAAAAATATATATATGTTCATTTATCTCCCAAATAAGGTTACTGCATATGTGGTGAAAAAATGGAAGAATCATCAAGCTTTTACTTTTGAGACAAGATAAAATATACCAAACCACAGGTTTAATCTAATATGGATAAGCATACGTACACACGACCGCTGACTGTCCAAAATTCAGCAAATGAACACTTATACTTAAATGGCGATTTAAACCATTAAGGCGAGATTTTGAAGACAAATACATGATTACATAATTTTTGAAGAATTCCATGAGCTTTATTTTAAAAGAAAAATGAAATTTGGAGCACAAGTGGATTTCAAGTTATCGCTAATCAAAGTTTGCATTGGAAATGAAGAATTTATACAAACACTAATTATGAAGTTTTATTAAAAGCTTTGACATTGGCTAGAATATAAGACGGGAAACCATTTGTTTGCTACTGAGAAGGATATCTCAAGGAAAATAGTTATATATTCATATGAATTTACTTTTCCATTTTTCGACCGAAGATTTAACCTGAGATCATGAAAGAGAGAATATAACGCAACAAGTAATTGAAGAAATAACCCAAACTCTTTCACCAAATGAACACTTAGACTTAAATGGCGATTTAAGCCATTAAGGCGAGATTTTGAAGATAAATACATGATTACATAATTTTTGAAGAAATCCATGAGCTTTATTTTAAAAGAAAAATGAAATTTGGAGCACAAGTGGATTTCAAGTTATCGCTAATCAAAGTTTGCATTGGAAATGAAGAATTCATACAAACACTAATTATGAAGTTTTATTAAAAGCTTTGACATTGGCTAGAAATTACAGACGGGAAACCATTTGTTTTTTTAATAAAAACAAAAATATATATATGTTCATTTATCTCCCAAATAAGGTTACTGCATATGTGGTGAAAAAATGGAAGAATCATCAAGCTTTTACTTTTGAGACAAGATAAAATATACCAAACCACAGGTTTAATCTAATATGGATAAGCATACGTACACACGACCGCTGACTGTCCAAAATTCAGCAAATGAACACTTATACTTAAATGGCGATTTAAACCATTAAGGCGAGATTTTGAAGACAAATACATGATTACATAATTTTTGAAGAATTCCATGAGCTTTATTTTAAAAGAAAAATGAAATTTGGAGCACAAGTGGATTTCAAGTTATCGCTAATCAAAGTTTGCATTGGAAATGAAGAATTCATACAAACACTAATTATGAAGTTTTATTAAAAGCTTTGACATTGGCTAGAAATTACAGACGGGAAACCATTTGTTTTTTTAATAAAAACAAAAATATATATATGTTCATTTATCTCCCAAATAAGGTTACTGCATATGTGGTGAAAAAATGGAAGAATCATCAAGCTTTTACTTTTGAGACAAGATAAAATATACCAAACCACAGGTTTAATCTAATATGGATAAGCATACGTACACACGACCGCTGACTGTCCAAAATTCAGCAAATGAACACTTATACTTAAATGGCGATTTAAACCATTAAGGCGAGATTTTGAAGACAAATACATGATTACATAATTTTTGAAGAATTCCATGAGCTTTATTTTAAAAGAAAAATGAAATTTGGAGCACAAGTGGATTTCAAGTTATCGCTAATCAAAGTTTGCATTGGAAATGAAGAATTTATACAAACACTAATTATGAAGTTTTATTAAAAGCTTTGACATTGGCTAGAATATAAGACGGGAAACCATTTGTTTGCTACTGAGAAGGATATCTCAAGGAAAATAGTTATATATTCATATGAATTTACTTTTCCATTTTTCGACCGAAGATTTAACCTGAGATCATGAAAGAGAGAATATAACGCAACAAGTAATTGAAGAAATAACCCAAACTCTTTCACCAAATGAACACTTAGACTTAAATGGCGATTTAAGCCATTAAGGCGAGATTTTGAAGATAAATACATGATTACATAATTTTTGAAGAAATCCATGAGCTTTATTTTAAAAGAAAAATGAAATTTGGAGCACAAGTGGATTTCAAGTTATCGCTAATCAAAGTTTGCATTGGAAATGAAGAATTCATACAAACACTAATTATGAAGTTTTATTAAAAGCTTTGACATTGGCTAAAAATTACAGACGGGAAACCATTTGTTTTTTTAATAAAAACAAAAATATATATATGTTCATTTATCTCCCAAATAAGGTTACTGCATATGTGGTGAAAAAATGGAAGAATCATCAAGCTTTTACTTTTGAGACAAGATAAAATATACCAAACCACAGGTTTAATCTAATATGGATAAGCATACGTACACACGACCGCTGACTGTCCAAAATTCAGCAAATGAACACTTATACTTAAATGGCGATTTAAACCATTAAGGCGAGATTTTGAAGACAAATACATGATTACATAATTTTTGAAGAATTCCATGAGCTTTATTTTAAAAGAAAAATGAAATTTGGAGCACAAGTGGATTTCAAGTTATCGCTAATCAAAGTTTGCATTGGAAATGAAGAATTTATACAAACACTAATTATGAAGTTTTATTAAAAGCTTTGACATTGGCTAGAATATAAGACGGGAAACCATTTGTTTGCTACTGAGAAGGATATCTCAAGGAAAATAGTTATATATTCATATGAATTTACTTTTCCATTTTTCGACCGAAGATTTAACCTGAGATCATGAAAGAGAGAATATAACGCAACAAGTAATTGAAGAAATAACCCAAACTCTTTCACCAAATGAACACTTAGACTTAAATGGCGATTTAAGCCATTAAGGCGAGATTTTGAAGATAAATACATGATTACATAATTTTTGAAGAAATCCATGAGCTTTATTTTAAAAGAAAAATGAAATTTGGAGCACAAGTGGATTTCAAGTTATCGCTAATCAAAGTTTGCATTGGAAATGAAGAATTCATACAAACACTAATTATGAAGTTTTATTAAAAGCTTTGACATTGGCTAGAAATTACAGACGGGAAACCATTTGTTTTTTTAATAAAAACAAAAATATATATATGTTCATTTATCTCCCAAATAAGGTTACTGCATATGTGGTGAAAAAATGGAAGAATCATCAAGCTTTTACTTTTGAGACAAGATAAAATATACCAAACCACAGGTTTAATCTAATATGGATAAGCATACGTACACACGACCGCTGACTGTCCAAAATTCAGCAAATGAACACTTATACTTAAATGGCGATTTAAACCATTAAGGCGAGATTTTGAAGACAAATACATGATTACATAATTTTTGAAGAATTCCATGAGCTTTATTTTAAAAGAAAAATGAAATTTGGAGCACAAGTGGATTTCAAGTTATCGCTAATCAAAGTTTGCATTGGAAATGAAGAATTCATACAAACACTAATTATGAAGTTTTATTAAAAGCTTTGACATTGGCTAAAAATTACAGACGGGAAACCATTTGTTTTTTTAATAAAAACAAAAATATATATATGTTCATTTATCTCCCAAATAAGGTTACTGCATATGTGGTGAAAAAATGGAAGAATCATCAAGCTTTTACTTTTGAGACAAGATAAAATATACCAAACCACAGGTTTAATCTAATATGGATAAGCATACGTACACACGACCGCTGACTGTCCAAAATTCAGCAAATGAACACTTATACTTAAATGGCGATTTAAACCATTAAGGCGAGATTTTGAAGACAAATACATGATTACATAATTTTTGAAGAATTCCATGAGCTTTATTTTAAAAGAAAAATGAAATTTGGAGCACAAGTGGATTTCAAGTTATCGCTAATCAAAGTTTGCATTGGAAATGAAGAATTTATACAAACACTAATTATGAAGTTTTATTAAAAGCTTTGACATTGGCTAGAATATAAGACGGGAAACCATTTGTTTGCTACTGAGAAGGATATCTCAAGGAAAATAGTTATATATTCATATGAATTTACTTTTCCATTTTTCGACCGAAGATTTAACCTGAGATCATGAAAGAGAGAATATAACGCAACAAGTAATTGAAGAAATAACCCAAACTCTTTCACCAAATGAACACTTAGACTTAAATGGCGATTTAAGCCATTAAGGCGAGATTTTGAAGATAAATACATGATTACATAATTTTTGAAGAAATCCATGAGCTTTATTTTAAAAGAAAAATGAAATTTGGAGCACAAGTGGATTTCAAGTTATCGCTAATCAAAGTTTGCATTGGAAATGAAGAATTCATACAAACACTAATTATGAAGTTTTATTAAAAGCTTTGACATTGGCTAAAAATTACAGACGGGAAACCATTTGTTTTTTTAATAAAAACAAAAATATATATATGTTCATTTATCTCCCAAATAAGGTTACTGCATATGTGGTGAAAAAATGGAAGAATCATCAAGCTTTTACTTTTGAGACAAGATAAAATATACCAAACCACAGGTTTAATCTAATATGGATAAGCATACGTACACACGACCGCTGACTGTCCAAAATTCAGCAAATGAACACTTATACTTAAATGGCGATTTAAACCATTAAGGCGAGATTTTGAAGACAAATACATGATTACATAATTTTTGAAGAATTCCATGAGCTTTATTTTAAAAGAAAAATGAAATTTGGAGCACAAGTGGATTTCAAGTTATCGCTAATCAAAGTTTGCATTGGAAATGAAGAATTTATACAAACACTAATTATGAAGTTTTATTAAAAGCTTTGACATTGGCTAGAATATAAGACGGGAAACCATTTGTTTGCTACTGAGAAGGATATCTCAAGGAAAATAGTTATATATTCATATGAATTTACTTTTCCATTTTTCGACCGAAGATTTAACCTGAGATCATGAAAGAGAGAATATAACGCAACAAGTAATTGAAGAAATAACCCAAACTCTTTCACCAAATGAACACTTAGACTTAAATGGCGATTTAAGCCATTAAGGCGAGATTTTGAAGATAAATACATGATTACATAATTTTTGAAGAAATCCATGAGCTTTATTTTAAAAGAAAAATGAAATTTGGAGCACAAGTGGATTTCAAGTTATCGCTAATCAAAGTTTGCATTGGAAATGAAGAATTCATACAAACACTAATTATGAAGTTTTATTAAAAGCTTTGACATTGGCTAGAAATTACAGACGGGAAACCATTTGTTTTTTTAATAAAAACAAAAATATATATATGTTCATTTATCTCCCAAATAAGGTTACTGCATATGTGGTGAAAAAATGGAAGAATCATCAAGCTTTTACTTTTGAGACAAGATAAAATATACCAAACCACAGGTTTAATCTAATATGGATAAGCATACGTACACACGACCGCTGACTGTCCAAAATTCAGCAAATGAACACTTATACTTAAATGGCGATTTAAACCATTAAGGCGAGATTTTGAAGACAAATACATGATTACATAATTTTTGAAGAATTCCATGAGCTTTATTTTAAAAGAAAAATGAAATTTGGAGCACAAGTGGATTTCAAGTTATCGCTAATCAAAGTTTGCATTGGAAATGAAGAATTCATACAAACACTAATTATGAAGTTTTATTAAAAGCTTTGACATTGGCTAAAAATTACAGACGGGAAACCATTTGTTTTTTTAATAAAAACAAAAATATATATATGTTCATTTATCTCCCAAATAAGGTTACTGCATATGTGGTGAAAAAATGGAAGAATCATCAAGCTTTTACTTTTGAGACAAGATAAAATATACCAAACCACAGGTTTAATCTAATATGGATAAGCATACGTACACACGACCGCTGACTGTCCAAAATTCAGCAAATGAACACTTATACTTAAATGGCGATTTAAACCATTAAGGCGAGATTTTGAAGACAAATACATGATTACATAATTTTTGAAGAATTCCATGAGCTTTATTTTAAAAGAAAAATGAAATTTGGAGCACAAGTGGATTTCAAGTTATCGCTAATCAAAGTTTGCATTGGAAATGAAGAATTTATACAAACACTAATTATGAAGTTTTATTAAAAGCTTTGACATTGGCTAGAATATAAGACGGGAAACCATTTGTTTGCTACTGAGAAGGATATCTCAAGGAAAATAGTTATATATTCATATGAATTTACTTTTCCATTTTTCGACCGAAGATTTAACCTGAGATCATGAAAGAGAGAATATAACGCAACAAGTAATTGAAGAAATAACCCAAACTCTTTCACCAAATGAACACTTAGACTTAAATGGCGATTTAAGCCATTAAGGCGAGATTTTGAAGATAAATACATGATTACATAATTTTTGAAGAAATCCATGAGCTTTATTTTAAAAGAAAAATGAAATTTGGAGCACAAGTGGATTTCAAGTTATCGCTAATCAAAGTTTGCATTGGAAATGAAGAATTCATACAAACACTAATTATGAAGTTTTATTAAAAGCTTTGACATTGGCTAAAAATTACAGACGGGAAACCATTTGTTTTTTTAATAAAAACAAAAATATATATATGTTCATTTATCTCCCAAATAAGGTTACTGCATATGTGGTGAAAAAATGGAAGAATCATCAAGCTTTTACTTTTGAGACAAGATAAAATATACCAAACCACAGGTTTAATCTAATATGGATAAGCATACGTACACACGACCGCTGACTGTCCAAAATTCAGCAAATGAACACTTATACTTAAATGGCGATTTAAACCATTAAGGCGAGATTTTGAAGACAAATACATGATTACATAATTTTTGAAGAATTCCATGAGCTTTATTTTAAAAGAAAAATGAAATTTGGAGCACAAGTGGATTTCAAGTTATCGCTAATCAAAGTTTGCATTGGAAATGAAGAATTTATACAAACACTAATTATGAAGTTTTATTAAAAGCTTTGACATTGGCTAGAATATAAGACGGGAAACCATTTGTTTGCTACTGAGAAGGATATCTCAAGGAAAATAGTTATATATTCATATGAATTTACTTTTCCATTTTTCGACCGAAGATTTAACCTGAGATCATGAAAGAGAGAATATAACGCAACAAGTAATTGAAGAAATAACCCAAACTCTTTCACCAAATGAACACTTAGACTTAAATGGCGATTTAAGCCATTAAGGCGAGATTTTGAAGATAAATACATGATTACATAATTTTTGAAGAAATCCATGAGCTTTATTTTAAAAGAAAAATGAAATTTGGAGCACAAGTGGATTTCAAGTTATCGCTAATCAAAGTTTGCATTGGAAATGAAGAATTCATACAAACACTAATTATGAAGTTTTATTAAAAGCTTTGACATTGGCTAGAAATTACAGACGGGAAACCATTTGTTTTTTTAATAAAAACAAAAATATATATATGTTCATTTATCTCCCAAATAAGGTTACTGCATATGTGGTGAAAAAATGGAAGAATCATCAAGCTTTTACTTTTGAGACAAGATAAAATATACCAAACCACAGGTTTAATCTAATATGGATAAGCATACGTACACACGACCGCTGACTGTCCAAAATTCAGCAAATGAACACTTATACTTAAATGGCGATTTAAACCATTAAGGCGAGATTTTGAAGACAAATACATGATTACATAATTTTTGAAGAATTCCATGAGCTTTATTTTAAAAGAAAAATGAAATTTGGAGCACAAGTGGATTTCAAGTTATCGCTAATCAAAGTTTGCATTGGAAATGAAGAATTCATACAAACACTAATTATGAAGTTTTATTAAAAGCTTTGACATTGGCTAGAAATTACAGACGGGAAACCATTTGTTTTTTTAATAAAAACAAAAATATATATATGTTCATTTATCTCCCAAATAAGGTTACTGCATATGTGGTGAAAAAATGGAAGAATCATCAAGCTTTTACTTTTGAGACAAGATAAAATATACCAAACCACAGGTTTAATCTAATATGGATAAGCATACGTACACACGACCGCTGACTGTCCAAAATTCAGCAAATGAACACTTATACTTAAATGGCGATTTAAACCATTAAGGCGAGATTTTGAAGACAAATACATGATTACATAATTTTTGAAGAATTCCATGAGCTTTATTTTAAAAGAAAAATGAAATTTGGAGCACAAGTGGATTTCAAGTTATCGCTAATCAAAGTTTGCATTGGAAATGAAGAATTTATACAAACACTAATTATGAAGTTTTATTAAAAGCTTTGACATTGGCTAGAATATAAGACGGGAAACCATTTGTTTGCTACTGAGAAGGATATCTCAAGGAAAATAGTTATATATTCATATGAATTTACTTTTCCATTTTTCGACCGAAGATTTAACCTGAGATCATGAAAGAGAGAATATAACGCAACAAGTAATTGAAGAAATAACCCAAACTCTTTCACCAAATGAACACTTAGACTTAAATGGCGATTTAAGCCATTAAGGCGAGATTTTGAAGATAAATACATGATTACATAATTTTTGAAGAAATCCATGAGCTTTATTTTAAAAGAAAAATGAAATTTGGAGCACAAGTGGATTTCAAGTTATCGCTAATCAAAGTTTGCATTGGAAATGAAGAATTCATACAAACACTAATTATGAAGTTTTATTAAAAGCTTTGACATTGGCTAAAAATTACAGACGGGAAACCATTTGTTTTTTTAATAAAAACAAAAATATATATATGTTCATTTATCTCCCAAATAAGGTTACTGCATATGTGGTGAAAAAATGGAAGAATCATCAAGCTTTTACTTTTGAGACAAGATAAAATATACCAAACCACAGGTTTAATCTAATATGGATAAGCATACGTACACACGACCGCTGACTGTCCAAAATTCAGCAAATGAACACTTATACTTAAATGGCGATTTAAACCATTAAGGCGAGATTTTGAAGACAAATACATGATTACATAATTTTTGAAGAATTCCATGAGCTTTATTTTAAAAGAAAAATGAAATTTGGAGCACAAGTGGATTTCAAGTTATCGCTAATCAAAGTTTGCATTGGAAATGAAGAATTTATACAAACACTAATTATGAAGTTTTATTAAAAGCTTTGACATTGGCTAGAATATAAGACGGGAAACCATTTGTTTGCTACTGAGAAGGATATCTCAAGGAAAATAGTTATATATTCATATGAATTTACTTTTCCATTTTTCGACCGAAGATTTAACCTGAGATCATGAAAGAGAGAATATAACGCAACAAGTAATTGAAGAAATAACCCAAACTCTTTCACCAAATGAACACTTAGACTTAAATGGCGATTTAAGCCATTAAGGCGAGATTTTGAAGATAAATACATGATTACATAATTTTTGAAGAAATCCATGAGCTTTATTTTAAAAGAAAAATGAAATTTGGAGCACAAGTGGATTTCAAGTTATCGCTAATCAAAGTTTGCATTGGAAATGAAGAATTCATACAAACACTAATTATGAAGTTTTATTAAAAGCTTTGACATTGGCTAGAAATTACAGACGGGAAACCATTTGTTTTTTTAATAAAAACAAAAATATATATATGTTCATTTATCTCCCAAATAAGGTTACTGCATATGTGGTGAAAAAATGGAAGAATCATCAAGCTTTTACTTTTGAGACAAGATAAAATATACCAAACCACAGGTTTAATCTAATATGGATAAGCATACGTACACACGACCGCTGACTGTCCAAAATTCAGCAAATGAACACTTATACTTAAATGGCGATTTAAACCATTAAGGCGAGATTTTGAAGACAAATACATGATTACATAATTTTTGAAGAATTCCATGAGCTTTATTTTAAAAGAAAAATGAAATTTGGAGCACAAGTGGATTTCAAGTTATCGCTAATCAAAGTTTGCATTGGAAATGAAGAATTCATACAAACACTAATTATGAAGTTTTATTAAAAGCTTTGACATTGGCTAAAAATTACAGACGGGAAACCATTTGTTTTTTTAATAAAAACAAAAATATATATATGTTCATTTATCTCCCAAATAAGGTTACTGCATATGTGGTGAAAAAATGGAAGAATCATCAAGCTTTTACTTTTGAGACAAGATAAAATATACCAAACCACAGGTTTAATCTAATATGGATAAGCATACGTACACACGACCGCTGACTGTCCAAAATTCAGCAAATGAACACTTATACTTAAATGGCGATTTAAACCATTAAGGCGAGATTTTGAAGACAAATACATGATTACATAATTTTTGAAGAATTCCATGAGCTTTATTTTAAAAGAAAAATGAAATTTGGAGCACAAGTGGATTTCAAGTTATCGCTAATCAAAGTTTGCATTGGAAATGAAGAATTTATACAAACACTAATTATGAAGTTTTATTAAAAGCTTTGACATTGGCTAGAATATAAGACGGGAAACCATTTGTTTGCTACTGAGAAGGATATCTCAAGGAAAATAGTTATATATTCATATGAATTTACTTTTCCATTTTTCGACCGAAGATTTAACCTGAGATCATGAAAGAGAGAATATAACGCAACAAGTAATTGAAGAAATAACCCAAACTCTTTCACCAAATGAACACTTAGACTTAAATGGCGATTTAAGCCATTAAGGCGAGATTTTGAAGATAAATACATGATTACATAATTTTTGAAGAAATCCATGAGCTTTATTTTAAAAGAAAAATGAAATTTGGAGCACAAGTGGATTTCAAGTTATCGCTAATCAAAGTTTGCATTGGAAATGAAGAATTCATACAAACACTAATTATGAAGTTTTATTAAAAGCTTTGACATTGGCTAAAAATTACAGACGGGAAACCATTTGTTTTTTTAATAAAAACAAAAATATATATATGTTCATTTATCTCCCAAATAAGGTTACTGCATATGTGGTGAAAAAATGGAAGAATCATCAAGCTTTTACTTTTGAGACAAGATAAAATATACCAAACCACAGGTTTAATCTAATATGGATAAGCATACGTACACACGACCGCTGACTGTCCAAAATTCAGCAAATGAACACTTATACTTAAATGGCGATTTAAACCATTAAGGCGAGATTTTGAAGACAAATACATGATTACATAATTTTTGAAGAATTCCATGAGCTTTATTTTAAAAGAAAAATGAAATTTGGAGCACAAGTGGATTTCAAGTTATCGCTAATCAAAGTTTGCATTGGAAATGAAGAATTTATACAAACACTAATTATGAAGTTTTATTAAAAGCTTTGACATTGGCTAGAATATAAGACGGGAAACCATTTGTTTGCTACTGAGAAGGATATCTCAAGGAAAATAGTTATATATTCATATGAATTTACTTTTCCATTTTTCGACCGAAGATTTAACCTGAGATCATGAAAGAGAGAATATAACGCAACAAGTAATTGAAGAAATAACCCAAACTCTTTCACCAAATGAACACTTAGACTTAAATGGCGATTTAAGCCATTAAGGCGAGATTTTGAAGATAAATACATGATTACATAATTTTTGAAGAAATCCATGAGCTTTATTTTAAAAGAAAAATGAAATTTGGAGCACAAGTGGATTTCAAGTTATCGCTAATCAAAGTTTGCATTGGAAATGAAGAATTCATACAAACACTAATTATGAAGTTTTATTAAAAGCTTTGACATTGGCTAGAAATTACAGACGGGAAACCATTTGTTTTTTTAATAAAAACAAAAATATATATATGTTCATTTATCTCCCAAATAAGGTTACTGCATATGTGGTGAAAAAATGGAAGAATCATCAAGCTTTTACTTTTGAGACAAGATAAAATATACCAAACCACAGGTTTAATCTAATATGGATAAGCATACGTACACACGACCGCTGACTGTCCAAAATTCAGCAAATGAACACTTATACTTAAATGGCGATTTAAACCATTAAGGCGAGATTTTGAAGACAAATACATGATTACATAATTTTTGAAGAATTCCATGAGCTTTATTTTAAAAGAAAAATGAAATTTGGAGCACAAGTGGATTTCAAGTTATCGCTAATCAAAGTTTGCATTGGAAATGAAGAATTCATACAAACACTAATTATGAAGTTTTATTAAAAGCTTTGACATTGGCTAAAAATTACAGACGGGAAACCATTTGTTTTTTTAATAAAAACAAAAATATATATATGTTCATTTATCTCCCAAATAAGGTTACTGCATATGTGGTGAAAAAATGGAAGAATCATCAAGCTTTTACTTTTGAGACAAGATAAAATATACCAAACCACAGGTTTAATCTAATATGGATAAGCATACGTACACACGACCGCTGACTGTCCAAAATTCAGCAAATGAACACTTATACTTAAATGGCGATTTAAACCATTAAGGCGAGATTTTGAAGACAAATACATGATTACATAATTTTTGAAGAATTCCATGAGCTTTATTTTAAAAGAAAAATGAAATTTGGAGCACAAGTGGATTTCAAGTTATCGCTAATCAAAGTTTGCATTGGAAATGAAGAATTTATACAAACACTAATTATGAAGTTTTATTAAAAGCTTTGACATTGGCTAGAATATAAGACGGGAAACCATTTGTTTGCTACTGAGAAGGATATCTCAAGGAAAATAGTTATATATTCATATGAATTTACTTTTCCATTTTTCGACCGAAGATTTAACCTGAGATCATGAAAGAGAGAATATAACGCAACAAGTAATTGAAGAAATAACCCAAACTCTTTCACCAAATGAACACTTAGACTTAAATGGCGATTTAAGCCATTAAGGCGAGATTTTGAAGATAAATACATGATTACATAATTTTTGAAGAAATCCATGAGCTTTATTTTAAAAGAAAAATGAAATTTGGAGCACAAGTGGATTTCAAGTTATCGCTAATCAAAGTTTGCATTGGAAATGAAGAATTCATACAAACACTAATTATGAAGTTTTATTAAAAGCTTTGACATTGGCTAAAAATTACAGACGGGAAACCATTTGTTTTTTTAATAAAAACAAAAATATATATATGTTCATTTATCTCCCAAATAAGGTTACTGCATATGTGGTGAAAAAATGGAAGAATCATCAAGCTTTTACTTTTGAGACAAGATAAAATATACCAAACCACAGGTTTAATCTAATATGGATAAGCATACGTACACACGACCGCTGACTGTCCAAAATTCAGCAAATGAACACTTATACTTAAATGGCGATTTAAACCATTAAGGCGAGATTTTGAAGACAAATACATGATTACATAATTTTTGAAGAATTCCATGAGCTTTATTTTAAAAGAAAAATGAAATTTGGAGCACAAGTGGATTTCAAGTTATCGCTAATCAAAGTTTGCATTGGAAATGAAGAATTTATACAAACACTAATTATGAAGTTTTATTAAAAGCTTTGACATTGGCTAGAATATAAGACGGGAAACCATTTGTTTGCTACTGAGAAGGATATCTCAAGGAAAATAGTTATATATTCATATGAATTTACTTTTCCATTTTTCGACCGAAGATTTAACCTGAGATCATGAAAGAGAGAATATAACGCAACAAGTAATTGAAGAAATAACCCAAACTCTTTCACCAAATGAACACTTAGACTTAAATGGCGATTTAAGCCATTAAGGCGAGATTTTGAAGATAAATACATGATTACATAATTTTTGAAGAAATCCATGAGCTTTATTTTAAAAGAAAAATGAAATTTGGAGCACAAGTGGATTTCAAGTTATCGCTAATCAAAGTTTGCATTGGAAATGAAGAATTCATACAAACACTAATTATGAAGTTTTATTAAAAGCTTTGACATTGGCTAAAAATTACAGACGGGAAACCATTTGTTTTTTTAATAAAAACAAAAATATATATATGTTCATTTATCTCCCAAATAAGGTTACTGCATATGTGGTGAAAAAATGGAAGAATCATCAAGCTTTTACTTTTGAGACAAGATAAAATATACCAAACCACAGGTTTAATCTAATATGGATAAGCATACGTACACACGACCGCTGACTGTCCAAAATTCAGCAAATGAACACTTATACTTAAATGGCGATTTAAACCATTAAGGCGAGATTTTGAAGACAAATACATGATTACATAATTTTTGAAGAATTCCATGAGCTTTATTTTAAAAGAAAAATGAAATTTGGAGCACAAGTGGATTTCAAGTTATCGCTAATCAAAGTTTGCATTGGAAATGAAGAATTTATACAAACACTAATTATGAAGTTTTATTAAAAGCTTTGACATTGGCTAGAATATAAGACGGGAAACCATTTGTTTGCTACTGAGAAGGATATCTCAAGGAAAATAGTTATATATTCATATGAATTTACTTTTCCATTTTTCGACCGAAGATTTAACCTGAGATCATGAAAGAGAGAATATAACGCAACAAGTAATTGAAGAAATAACCCAAACTCTTTCACCAAATGAACACTTAGACTTAAATGGCGATTTAAGCCATTAAGGCGAGATTTCGAAGATAAATACATGATTACATAATTTTTGAAGAAATCCATGAGCTTTATTTTAAAAGAAAAATGAAATTTGGAGCACAAGTGGATTTCAAGTTATCGCTAATCAAAGTTTGCATTGGAAATGAAGAATTCATACAAACACTAATTATGAAGTTTTATTAAAAGCTTTGACATTGGCTAAAAATTACAGACGGGAAACCATTTGTTTTTTTAATAAAAACAAAAATATATATATGTTCATTTATCTCCCAAATAAGGTTACTGCATATGTGGTGAAAAAATGGAAGAATCATCAAGCTTTTACTTTTGAGACAAGATAAAATATACCAAACCACAGGTTTAATCTAATATGGATAAGCATACGTACACACGACCGCTGACTGTCCAAAATTCAGCAAATGAACACTTATACTTAAATGGCGATTTAAACCATTAAGGCGAGATTTTGAAGACAAATACATGATTACATAATTTTTGAAGAATTCCATGAGCTTTATTTTAAAAGAAAAATGAAATTTGGAGCACAAGTGGATTTCAAGTTATCGCTAATCAAAGTTTGCATTGGAAATGAAGAATTTATACAAACACTAATTATGAAGTTTTATTAAAAGCTTTGACATTGGCTAGAATATAAGACGGGAAACCATTTGTTTGCTACTGAGAAGGATATCTCAAGGAAAATAGTTATATATTCATATGAATTTACTTTTCCATTTTTCGACCGAAGATTTAACCTGAGATCATGAAAGAGAGAATATAACGCAACAAGTAATTGAAGAAATAACCCAAACTCTTTCACCAAATGAACACTTAGACTTAAATGGCGATTTAAGCCATTAAGGCGAGATTTCGAAGATAAATACATGATTACATAATTTTTGAAGAAATCCATGAGCTTTATTTTAAAAGAAAAATGAAATTTGGAGCACAAGTGGATTTCAAGTTATCGCTAATCAAAGTTTGCATTGGAAATGAAGAATTCATACAAACACTAATTATGAAGTTTTATTAAAAGCTTTGACATTGGCTAAAAATTACAGACGGGAAACCATTTGTTTTTTTAATAAAAACAAAAATATATATATGTTCATTTATCTCCCAAATAAGGTTACTGCATATGTGGTGAAAAAATGGAAGAATCATCAAGCTTTTACTTTTGAGACAAGATAAAATATACCAAACCACAGGTTTAATCTAATATGGATAAGCATACGTACACACGACCGCTGACTGTCCAAAATTCAGCAAATGAACACTTATACTTAAATGGCGATTTAAACCATTAAGGCGAGATTTTGAAGACAAATACATGATTACATAATTTTTGAAGAATTCCATGAGCTTTATTTTAAAAGAAAAATGAAATTTGGAGCACAAGTGGATTTCAAGTTATCGCTAATCAAAGTTTGCATTGGAAATGAAGAATTTATACAAACACTAATTATGAAGTTTTATTAAAAGCTTTGACATTGGCTAGAATATAAGACGGGAAACCATTTGTTTGCTACTGAGAAGGATATCTCAAGGAAAATAGTTATATATTCATATGAATTTACTTTTCCATTTTTCGACCGAAGATTTAACCTGAGATCATGAAAGAGAGAATATAACGCAACAAGTAATTGAAGAAATAACCCAAACTCTTTCACCAAATGAACACTTAGACTTAAATGGCGATTTAAGCCATTAAGGCGAGATTTTGAAGATAAATACATGATTACATAATTTTTGAAGAAATCCATGAGCTTTATTTTAAAAGAAAAATGAAATTTGGAGCACAAGTGGATTTCAAGTTATCGCTAATCAAAGTTTGCATTGGAAATGAAGAATTCATACAAACACTAATTATGAAGTTTTATTAAAAGCTTTGACATTGGCTAAAAATTACAGACGGGAAACCATTTGTTTTTTTAATAAAAACAAAAATATATATATGTTCATTTATCTCCCAAATAAGGTTACTGCATATGTGGTGAAAAAATGGAAGAATCATCAAGCTTTTACTTTTGAGACAAGATAAAATATACCAAACCACAGGTTTAATCTAATATGGATAAGCATACGTACACACGACCGCTGACTGTCCAAAATTCAGCAAATGAACACTTATACTTAAATGGCGATTTAAACCATTAAGGCGAGATTTTGAAGACAAATACATGATTACATAATTTTTGAAGAATTCCATGAGCTTTATTTTAAAAGAAAAATGAAATTTGGAGCACAAGTGGATTTCAAGTTATCGCTAATCAAAGTTTGCATTGGAAATGAAGAATTTATACAAACACTAATTATGAAGTTTTATTAAAAGCTTTGACATTGGCTAGAATATAAGACGGGAAACCATTTGTTTGCTACTGAGAAGGATATCTCAAGGAAAATAGTTATATATTCATATGAATTTACTTTTCCATTTTTCGACCGAAGATTTAACCTGAGATCATGAAAGAGAGAATATAACGCAACAAGTAATTGAAGAAATAACCCAAACTCTTTCACCAAATGAACACTTAGACTTAAATGGCGATTTAAGCCATTAAGGCGAGATTTTGAAGATAAATACATGATTACATAATTTTTGAAGAAATCCATGAGCTTTATTTTAAAAGAAAAATGAAATTTGGAGCACAAGTGGATTTCAAGTTATCGCTAATCAAAGTTTGCATTGGAAATGAAGAATTCATACAAACACTAATTATGAAGTTTTATTAAAAGCTTTGACATTGGCTAAAAATTACAGACGGGAAACCATTTGTTTTTTTAATAAAAACAAAAATATATATATGTTCATTTATCTCCCAAATAAGGTTACTGCATATGTGGTGAAAAAATGGAAGAATCATCAAGCTTTTACTTTTGAGACAAGATAAAATATACCAAACCACAGGTTTAATCTAATATGGATAAGCATACGTACACACGACCGCTGACTGTCCAAAATTCAGCAAATGAACACTTATACTTAAATGGCGATTTAAACCATTAAGGCGAGATTTTGAAGACAAATACATGATTACATAATTTTTGAAGAATTCCATGAGCTTTATTTTAAAAGAAAAATGAAATTTGGAGCACAAGTGGATTTCAAGTTATCGCTAATCAAAGTTTGCATTGGAAATGAAGAATTTATACAAACACTAATTATGAAGTTTTATTAAAAGCTTTGACATTGGCTAGAATATAAGACGGGAAACCATTTGTTTGCTACTGAGAAGGATATCTCAAGGAAAATAGTTATATATTCATATGAATTTACTTTTCCATTTTTCGACCGAAGATTTAACCTGAGATCATGAAAGAGAGAATATAACGCAACAAGTAATTGAAGAAATAACCCAAACTCTTTCACCAAATGAACACTTAGACTTAAATGGCGATTTAAGCCATTAAGGCGAGATTTCGAAGATAAATACATGATTACATAATTTTTGAAGAAATCCATGAGCTTTATTTTAAAAGAAAAATGAAATTTGGAGCACAAGTGGATTTCAAGTTATCGCTAATCAAAGTTTGCATTGGAAATGAAGAATTCATACAAACACTAATTATGAAGTTTTATTAAAAGCTTTGACATTGGCTAAAAATTACAGACGGGAAACCATTTGTTTTTTTAATAAAAACAAAAATATATATATGTTCATTTATCTCCCAAATAAGGTTACTGCATATGTGGTGAAAAAATGGAAGAATCATCAAGCTTTTACTTTTGAGACAAGATAAAATATACCAAACCACAGGTTTAATCTAATATGGATAAGCATACGTACACACGACCGCTGACTGTCCAAAATTCAGCAAATGAACACTTATACTTAAATGGCGATTTAAACCATTAAGGCGAGATTTTGAAGACAAATACATGATTACATAATTTTTGAAGAATTCCATGAGCTTTATTTTAAAAGAAAAATGAAATTTGGAGCACAAGTGGATTTCAAGTTATCGCTAATCAAAGTTTGCATTGGAAATGAAGAATTTATACAAACACTAATTATGAAGTTTTATTAAAAGCTTTGACATTGGCTAGAATATAAGACGGGAAACCATTTGTTTGCTACTGAGAAGGATATCTCAAGGAAAATAGTTATATATTCATATGAATTTACTTTTCCATTTTTCGACCGAAGATTTAACCTGAGATCATGAAAGAGAGAATATAACGCAACAAGTAATTGAAGAAATAACCCAAACTCTTTCACCAAATGAACACTTAGACTTAAATGGCGATTTAAGCCATTAAGGCGAGATTTTGAAGATAAATACATGATTACATAATTTTTGAAGAAATCCATGAGCTTTATTTTAAAAGAAAAATGAAATTTGGAGCACAAGTGGATTTCAAGTTATCGCTAATCAAAGTTTGCATTGGAAATGAAGAATTCATACAAACACTAATTATGAAGTTTTATTAAAAGCTTTGACATTGGCTAAAAATTACAGACGGGAAACCATTTGTTTTTTTAATAAAAACAAAAATATATATATGTTCATTTATCTCCCAAATAAGGTTACTGCATATGTGGTGAAAAAATGGAAGAATCATCAAGCTTTTACTTTTGAGACAAGATAAAATATACCAAACCACAGGTTTAATCTAATATGGATAAGCATACGTACACACGACCGCTGACTGTCCAAAATTCAGCAAATGAACACTTATACTTAAATGGCGATTTAAACCATTAAGGCGAGATTTTGAAGACAAATACATGATTACATAATTTTTGAAGAATTCCATGAGCTTTATTTTAAAAGAAAAATGAAATTTGGAGCACAAGTGGATTTCAAGTTATCGCTAATCAAAGTTTGCATTGGAAATGAAGAATTTATACAAACACTAATTATGAAGTTTTATTAAAAGCTTTGACATTGGCTAGAATATAAGACGGGAAACCATTTGTTTGCTACTGAGAAGGATATCTCAAGGAAAATAGTTATATATTCATATGAATTTACTTTTCCATTTTTCGACCGAAGATTTAACCTGAGATCATGAAAGAGAGAATATAACGCAACAAGTAATTGAAGAAATAACCCAAACTCTTTCACCAAATGAACACTTAGACTTAAATGGCGATTTAAGCCATTAAGGCGAGATTTTGAAGATAAATACATGATTACATAATTTTTGAAGAAATCCATGAGCTTTATTTTAAAAGAAAAATGAAATTTGGAGCACAAGTGGATTTCAAGTTATCGCTAATCAAAGTTTGCATTGGAAATGAAGAATTCATACAAACACTAATTATGAAGTTTTATTAAAAGCTTTGACATTGGCTAAAAATTACAGACGGGAAACCATTTGTTTTTTTAATAAAAACAAAAATATATATATGTTCATTTATCTCCCAAATAAGGTTACTGCATATGTGGTGAAAAAATGGAAGAATCATCAAGCTTTTACTTTTGAGACAAGATAAAATATACCAAACCACAGGTTTAATCTAATATGGATAAGCATACGTACACACGACCGCTGACTGTCCAAAATTCAGCAAATGAACACTTATACTTAAATGGCGATTTAAACCATTAAGGCGAGATTTTGAAGACAAATACATGATTACATAATTTTTGAAGAATTCCATGAGCTTTATTTTAAAAGAAAAATGAAATTTGGAGCACAAGTGGATTTCAAGTTATCGCTAATCAAAGTTTGCATTGGAAATGAAGAATTTATACAAACACTAATTATGAAGTTTTATTAAAAGCTTTGACATTGGCTAGAATATAAGACGGGAAACCATTTGTTTGCTACTGAGAAGGATATCTCAAGGAAAATAGTTATATATTCATATGAATTTACTTTTCCATTTTTCGACCGAAGATTTAACCTGAGATCATGAAAGAGAGAATATAACGCAACAAGTAATTGAAGAAATAACCCAAACTCTTTCACCAAATGAACACTTAGACTTAAATGGCGATTTAAGCCATTAAGGCGAGATTTTGAAGATAAATACATGATTACATAATTTTTGAAGAAATCCATGAGCTTTATTTTAAAAGAAAAATGAAATTTGGAGCACAAGTGGATTTCAAGTTATCGCTAATCAAAGTTTGCATTGGAAATGAAGAATTCATACAAACACTAATTATGAAGTTTTATTAAAAGCTTTGACATTGGCTAAAAATTACAGACGGGAAACCATTTGTTTTTTTAATAAAAACAAAAATATATATATGTTCATTTATCTCCCAAATAAGGTTACTGCATATGTGGTGAAAAAATGGAAGAATCATCAAGCTTTTACTTTTGAGACAAGATAAAATATACCAAACCACAGGTTTAATCTAATATGGATAAGCATACGTACACACGACCGCTGACTGTCCAAAATTCAGCAAATGAACACTTATACTTAAATGGCGATTTAAACCATTAAGGCGAGATTTTGAAGACAAATACATGATTACATAATTTTTGAAGAATTCCATGAGCTTTATTTTAAAAGAAAAATGAAATTTGGAGCACAAGTGGATTTCAAGTTATCGCTAATCAAAGTTTGCATTGGAAATGAAGAATTCATACAAACACTAATTATGAAGTTTTATTAAAAGCTTTGACATTGGCTAAAAATTACAGACGGGAAACCATTTGTTTTTTTAATAAAAACAAAAATATATATATGTTCATTTATCTCCCAAATAAGGTTACTGCATATGTGGTGAAAAAATGGAAGAATCATCAAGCTTTTACTTTTGAGACAAGATAAAATATACCAAACCACAGGTTTAATCTAATATGGATAAGCATACGTACACACGACCGCTGACTGTCCAAAATTCAGCAAATGAACACTTATACTTAAATGGCGATTTAAACCATTAAGGCGAGATTTTGAAGACAAATACATGATTACATAATTTTTGAAGAATTCCATGAGCTTTATTTTAAAAGAAAAATGAAATTTGGAGCACAAGTGGATTTCAAGTTATCGCTAATCAAAGTTTGCATTGGAAATGAAGAATTTATACAAACACTAATTATGAAGTTTTATTAAAAGCTTTGACATTGGCTAGAATATAAGACGGGAAACCATTTGTTTGCTACTGAGAAGGATATCTCAAGGAAAATAGTTATATATTCATATGAATTTACTTTTCCATTTTTCGACCGAAGATTTAACCTGAGATCATGAAAGAGAGAATATAACGCAACAAGTAATTGAAGAAATAACCCAAACTCTTTCACCAAATGAACACTTAGACTTAAATGGCGATTTAAGCCATTAAGGCGAGATTTTGAAGATAAATACATGATTACATAATTTTTGAAGAAATCCATGAGCTTTATTTTAAAAGAAAAATGAAATTTGGAGCACAAGTGGATTTCAAGTTATCGCTAATCAAAGTTTGCATTGGAAATGAAGAATTCATACAAACACTAATTATGAAGTTTTATTAAAAGCTTTGACATTGGCTAAAAATTACAGACGGGAAACCATTTGTTTTTTTAATAAAAACAAAAATATATATATGTTCATTTATCTCCCAAATAAGGTTACTGCATATGTGGTGAAAAAATGGAAGAATCATCAAGCTTTTACTTTTGAGACAAGATAAAATATACCAAACCACAGGTTTAATCTAATATGGATAAGCATACGTACACACGACCGCTGACTGTCCAAAATTCAGCAAATGAACACTTATACTTAAATGGCGATTTAAACCATTAAGGCGAGATTTTGAAGACAAATACATGATTACATAATTTTTGAAGAATTCCATGAGCTTTATTTTAAAAGAAAAATGAAATTTGGAGCACAAGTGGATTTCAAGTTATCGCTAATCAAAGTTTGCATTGGAAATGAAGAATTTATACAAACACTAATTATGAAGTTTTATTAAAAGCTTTGACATTGGCTAGAATATAAGACGGGAAACCATTTGTTTGCTACTGAGAAGGATATCTCAAGGAAAATAGTTATATATTCATATGAATTTACTTTTCCATTTTTCGACCGAAGATTTAACCTGAGATCATGAAAGAGAGAATATAACGCAACAAGTAATTGAAGAAATAACCCAAACTCTTTCACCAAATGAACACTTAGACTTAAATGGCGATTTAAGCCATTAAGGCGAGATTTCGAAGATAAATACATGATTACATAATTTTTGAAGAAATCCATGAGCTTTATTTTAAAAGAAAAATGAAATTTGGAGCACAAGTGGATTTCAAGTTATCGCTAATCAAAGTTTGCATTGGAAATGAAGAATTCATACAAACACTAATTATGAAGTTTTATTAAAAGCTTTGACATTGGCTAAAAATTACAGACGGGAAACCATTTGTTTTTTTAATAAAAACAAAAATATATATATGTTCATTTATCTCCCAAATAAGGTTACTGCATATGTGGTGAAAAAATGGAAGAATCATCAAGCTTTTACTTTTGAGACAAGATAAAATATACCAAACCACAGGTTTAATCTAATATGGATAAGCATACGTACACACGACCGCTGACTGTCCAAAATTCAGCAAATGAACACTTATACTTAAATGGCGATTTAAACCATTAAGGCGAGATTTTGAAGACAAATACATGATTACATAATTTTTGAAGAATTCCATGAGCTTTATTTTAAAAGAAAAATGAAATTTGGAGCACAAGTGGATTTCAAGTTATCGCTAATCAAAGTTTGCATTGGAAATGAAGAATTTATACAAACACTAATTATGAAGTTTTATTAAAAGCTTTGACATTGGCTAGAATATAAGACGGGAAACCATTTGTTTGCTACTGAGAAGGATATCTCAAGGAAAATAGTTATATATTCATATGAATTTACTTTTCCATTTTTCGACCGAAGATTTAACCTGAGATCATGAAAGAGAGAATATAACGCAACAAGTAATTGAAGAAATAACCCAAACTCTTTCACCAAATGAACACTTAGACTTAAATGGCGATTTAAGCCATTAAGGCGAGATTTTGAAGATAAATACATGATTACATAATTTTTGAAGAAATCCATGAGCTTTATTTTAAAAGAAAAATGAAATTTGGAGCACAAGTGGATTTCAAGTTATCGCTAATCAAAGTTTGCATTGGAAATGAAGAATTCATACAAACACTAATTATGAAGTTTTATTAAAAGCTTTGACATTGGCTAAAAATTACAGACGGGAAACCATTTGTTTTTTTAATAAAAACAAAAATATATATATGTTCATTTATCTCCCAAATAAGGTTACTGCATATGTGGTGAAAAAATGGAAGAATCATCAAGCTTTTACTTTTGAGACAAGATAAAATATACCAAACCACAGGTTTAATCTAATATGGATAAGCATACGTACACACGACCGCTGACTGTCCAAAATTCAGCAAATGAACACTTATACTTAAATGGCGATTTAAACCATTAAGGCGAGATTTTGAAGACAAATACATGATTACATAATTTTTGAAGAATTCCATGAGCTTTATTTTAAAAGAAAAATGAAATTTGGAGCACAAGTGGATTTCAAGTTATCGCTAATCAAAGTTTGCATTGGAAATGAAGAATTTATACAAACACTAATTATGAAGTTTTATTAAAAGCTTTGACATTGGCTAGAATATAAGACGGGAAACCATTTGTTTGCTACTGAGAAGGATATCTCAAGGAAAATAGTTATATATTCATATGAATTTACTTTTCCATTTTTCGACCGAAGATTTAACCTGAGATCATGAAAGAGAGAATATAACGCAACAAGTAATTGAAGAAATAACCCAAACTCTTTCACCAAATGAACACTTAGACTTAAATGGCGATTTAAGCCATTAAGGCGAGATTTTGAAGATAAATACATGATTACATAATTTTTGAAGAAATCCATGAGCTTTATTTTAAAAGAAAAATGAAATTTGGAGCACAAGTGGATTTCAAGTTATCGCTAATCAAAGTTTGCATTGGAAATGAAGAATTCATACAAACACTAATTATGAAGTTTTATTAAAAGCTTTGACATTGGCTAAAAATTACAGACGGGAAACCATTTGTTTTTTTAATAAAAACAAAAATATATATATGTTCATTTATCTCCCAAATAAGGTTACTGCATATGTGGTGAAAAAATGGAAGAATCATCAAGCTTTTACTTTTGAGACAAGATAAAATATACCAAACCACAGGTTTAATCTAATATGGATAAGCATACGTACACACGACCGCTGACTGTCCAAAATTCAGCAAATGAACACTTATACTTAAATGGCGATTTAAACCATTAAGGCGAGATTTTGAAGACAAATACATGATTACATAATTTTTGAAGAATTCCATGAGCTTTATTTTAAAAGAAAAATGAAATTTGGAGCACAAGTGGATTTCAAGTTATCGCTAATCAAAGTTTGCATTGGAAATGAAGAATTTATACAAACACTAATTATGAAGTTTTATTAAAAGCTTTGACATTGGCTAGAATATAAGACGGGAAACCATTTGTTTGCTACTGAGAAGGATATCTCAAGGAAAATAGTTATATATTCATATGAATTTACTTTTCCATTTTTCGACCGAAGATTTAACCTGAGATCATGAAAGAGAGAATATAACGCAACAAGTAATTGAAGAAATAACCCAAACTCTTTCACCAAATGAACACTTAGACTTAAATGGCGATTTAAGCCATTAAGGCGAGATTTTGAAGATAAATACATGATTACATAATTTTTGAAGAAATCCATGAGCTTTATTTTAAAAGAAAAATGAAATTTGGAGCACAAGTGGATTTCAAGTTATCGCTAATCAAAGTTTGCATTGGAAATGAAGAATTCATACAAACACTAATTATGAAGTTTTATTAAAAGCTTTGACATTGGCTAGAAATTACAGACGGGAAACCATTTGTTTTTTTAATAAAAACAAAAATATATATATGTTCATTTATCTCCCAAATAAGGTTACTGCATATGTGGTGAAAAAATGGAAGAATCATCAAGCTTTTACTTTTGAGACAAGATAAAATATACCAAACCACAGGTTTAATCTAATATGGATAAGCATACGTACACACGACCGCTGACTGTCCAAAATTCAGCAAATGAACACTTATACTTAAATGGCGATTTAAACCATTAAGGCGAGATTTTGAAGACAAATACATGATTACATAATTTTTGAAGAATTCCATGAGCTTTATTTTAAAAGAAAAATGAAATTTGGAGCACAAGTGGATTTCAAGTTATCGCTAATCAAAGTTTGCATTGGAAATGAAGAATTTATACAAACACTAATTATGAAGTTTTATTAAAAGCTTTGACATTGGCTAGAATATAAGACGGGAAACCATTTGTTTGCTACTGAGAAGGATATCTCAAGGAAAATAGTTATATATTCATATGAATTTACTTTTCCATTTTTCGACCGAAGATTTAACCTGAGATCATGAAAGAGAGAATATAACGCAACAAGTAATTGAAGAAATAACCCAAACTCTTTCACCAAATGAACACTTAGACTTAAATGGCGATTTAAGCCATTAAGGCGAGATTTTGAAGATAAATACATGATTACATAATTTTTGAAGAAATCCATGAGCTTTATTTTAAAAGAAAAATGAAATTTGGAGCACAAGTGGATTTCAAGTTATCGCTAATCAAAGTTTGCATTGGAAATGAAGAATTCATACAAACACTAATTATGAAGTTTTATTAAAAGCTTTGACATTGGCTAAAAATTACAGACGGGAAACCATTTGTTTTTTTAATAAAAACAAAAATATATATATGTTCATTTATCTCCCAAATAAGGTTACTGCATATGTGGTGAAAAAATGGAAGAATCATCAAGCTTTTACTTTTGAGACAAGATAAAATATACCAAACCACAGGTTTAATCTAATATGGATAAGCATACGTACACACGACCGCTGACTGTCCAAAATTCAGCAAATGAACACTTATACTTAAATGGCGATTTAAACCATTAAGGCGAGATTTTGAAGACAAATACATGATTACATAATTTTTGAAGAATTCCATGAGCTTTATTTTAAAAGAAAAATGAAATTTGGAGCACAAGTGGATTTCAAGTTATCGCTAATCAAAGTTTGCATTGGAAATGAAGAATTCATACAAACACTAATTATGAAGTTTTATTAAAAGCTTTGACATTGGCTAAAAATTACAGACGGGAAACCATTTGTTTTTTTAATAAAAACAAAAATATATATATGTTCATTTATCTCCCAAATAAGGTTACTGCATATGTGGTGAAAAAATGGAAGAATCATCAAGCTTTTACTTTTGAGACAAGATAAAATATACCAAACCACAGGTTTAATCTAATATGGATAAGCATACGTACACACGACCGCTGACTGTCCAAAATTCAGCAAATGAACACTTATACTTAAATGGCGATTTAAACCATTAAGGCGAGATTTTGAAGACAAATACATGATTACATAATTTTTGAAGAATTCCATGAGCTTTATTTTAAAAGAAAAATGAAATTTGGAGCACAAGTGGATTTCAAGTTATCGCTAATCAAAGTTTGCATTGGAAATGAAGAATTTATACAAACACTAATTATGAAGTTTTATTAAAAGCTTTGACATTGGCTAGAATATAAGACGGGAAACCATTTGTTTGCTACTGAGAAGGATATCTCAAGGAAAATAGTTATATATTCATATGAATTTACTTTTCCATTTTTCGACCGAAGATTTAACCTGAGATCATGAAAGAGAGAATATAACGCAACAAGTAATTGAAGAAATAACCCAAACTCTTTCACCAAATGAACACTTAGACTTAAATGGCGATTTAAGCCATTAAGGCGAGATTTTGAAGATAAATACATGATTACATAATTTTTGAAGAAATCCATGAGCTTTATTTTAAAAGAAAAATGAAATTTGGAGCACAAGTGGATTTCAAGTTATCGCTAATCAAAGTTTGCATTGGAAATGAAGAATTCATACAAACACTAATTATGAAGTTTTATTAAAAGCTTTGACATTGGCTAAAAATTACAGACGGGAAACCATTTGTTTTTTTAATAAAAACAAAAATATATATATGTTCATTTATCTCCCAAATAAGGTTACTGCATATGTGGTGAAAAAATGGAAGAATCATCAAGCTTTTACTTTTGAGACAAGATAAAATATACCAAACCACAGGTTTAATCTAATATGGATAAGCATACGTACACACGACCGCTGACTGTCCAAAATTCAGCAAATGAACACTTATACTTAAATGGCGATTTAAACCATTAAGGCGAGATTTTGAAGACAAATACATGATTACATAATTTTTGAAGAATTCCATGAGCTTTATTTTAAAAGAAAAATGAAATTTGGAGCACAAGTGGATTTCAAGTTATCGCTAATCAAAGTTTGCATTGGAAATGAAGAATTTATACAAACACTAATTATGAAGTTTTATTAAAAGCTTTGACATTGGCTAGAATATAAGACGGGAAACCATTTGTTTGCTACTGAGAAGGATATCTCAAGGAAAATAGTTATATATTCATATGAATTTACTTTTCCATTTTTCGACCGAAGATTTAACCTGAGATCATGAAAGAGAGAATATAACGCAACAAGTAATTGAAGAAATAACCCAAACTCTTTCACCAAATGAACACTTAGACTTAAATGGCGATTTAAGCCATTAAGGCGAGATTTTGAAGATAAATACATGATTACATAATTTTTGAAGAAATCCATGAGCTTTATTTTAAAAGAAAAATGAAATTTGGAGCACAAGTGGATTTCAAGTTATCGCTAATCAAAGTTTGCATTGGAAATGAAGAATTCATACAAACACTAATTATGAAGTTTTATTAAAAGCTTTGACATTGGCTAGAAATTACAGACGGGAAACCATTTGTTTTTTTAATAAAAACAAAAATATATATATGTTCATTTATCTCCCAAATAAGGTTACTGCATATGTGGTGAAAAAATGGAAGAATCATCAAGCTTTTACTTTTGAGACAAGATAAAATATACCAAACCACAGGTTTAATCTAATATGGATAAGCATACGTACACACGACCGCTGACTGTCCAAAATTCAGCAAATGAACACTTATACTTAAATGGCGATTTAAACCATTAAGGCGAGATTTTGAAGACAAATACATGATTACATAATTTTTGAAGAATTCCATGAGCTTTATTTTAAAAGAAAAATGAAATTTGGAGCACAAGTGGATTTCAAGTTATCGCTAATCAAAGTTTGCATTGGAAATGAAGAATTTATACAAACACTAATTATGAAGTTTTATTAAAAGCTTTGACATTGGCTAGAATATAAGACGGGAAACCATTTGTTTGCTACTGAGAAGGATATCTCAAGGAAAATAGTTATATATTCATATGAATTTACTTTTCCATTTTTCGACCGAAGATTTAACCTGAGATCATGAAAGAGAGAATATAACGCAACAAGTAATTGAAGAAATAACCCAAACTCTTTCACCAAATGAACACTTAGACTTAAATGGCGATTTAAGCCATTAAGGCGAGATTTTGAAGATAAATACATGATTACATAATTTTTGAAGAAATCCATGAGCTTTATTTTAAAAGAAAAATGAAATTTGGAGCACAAGTGGATTTCAAGTTATCGCTAATCAAAGTTTGCATTGGAAATGAAGAATTCATACAAACACTAATTATGAAGTTTTATTAAAAGCTTTGACATTGGCTAAAAATTACAGACGGGAAACCATTTGTTTTTTTAATAAAAACAAAAATATATATATGTTCATTTATCTCCCAAATAAGGTTACTGCATATGTGGTGAAAAAATGGAAGAATCATCAAGCTTTTACTTTTGAGACAAGATAAAATATACCAAACCACAGGTTTAATCTAATATGGATAAGCATACGTACACACGACCGCTGACTGTCCAAAATTCAGCAAATGAACACTTATACTTAAATGGCGATTTAAACCATTAAGGCGAGATTTTGAAGACAAATACATGATTACATAATTTTTGAAGAATTCCATGAGCTTTATTTTAAAAGAAAAATGAAATTTGGAGCACAAGTGGATTTCAAGTTATCGCTAATCAAAGTTTGCATTGGAAATGAAGAATTTATACAAACACTAATTATGAAGTTTTATTAAAAGCTTTGACATTGGCTAGAATATAAGACGGGAAACCATTTGTTTGCTACTGAGAAGGATATCTCAAGGAAAATAGTTATATATTCATATGAATTTACTTTTCCATTTTTCGACCGAAGATTTAACCTGAGATCATGAAAGAGAGAATATAACGCAACAAGTAATTGAAGAAATAACCCAAACTCTTTCACCAAATGAACACTTAGACTTAAATGGCGATTTAAGCCATTAAGGCGAGATTTTGAAGATAAATACATGATTACATAATTTTTGAAGAAATCCATGAGCTTTATTTTAAAAGAAAAATGAAATTTGGAGCACAAGTGGATTTCAAGTTATCGCTAATCAAAGTTTGCATTGGAAATGAAGAATTCATACAAACACTAATTATGAAGTTTTATTAAAAGCTTTGACATTGGCTAGAAATTACAGACGGGAAACCATTTGTTTTTTTAATAAAAACAAAAATATATATATGTTCATTTATCTCCCAAATAAGGTTACTGCATATGTGGTGAAAAAATGGAAGAATCATCAAGCTTTTACTTTTGAGACAAGATAAAATATACCAAACCACAGGTTTAATCTAATATGGATAAGCATACGTACACACGACCGCTGACTGTCCAAAATTCAGCAAATGAACACTTATACTTAAATGGCGATTTAAACCATTAAGGCGAGATTTTGAAGACAAATACATGATTACATAATTTTTGAAGAATTCCATGAGCTTTATTTTAAAAGAAAAATGAAATTTGGAGCACAAGTGGATTTCAAGTTATCGCTAATCAAAGTTTGCATTGGAAATGAAGAATTTATACAAACACTAATTATGAAGTTTTATTAAAAGCTTTGACATTGGCTAGAATATAAGACGGGAAACCATTTGTTTGCTACTGAGAAGGATATCTCAAGGAAAATAGTTATATATTCATATGAATTTACTTTTCCATTTTTCGACCGAAGATTTAACCTGAGATCATGAAAGAGAGAATATAACGCAACAAGTAATTGAAGAAATAACCCAAACTCTTTCACCAAATGAACACTTAGACTTAAATGGCGATTTAAGCCATTAAGGCGAGATTTTGAAGATAAATACATGATTACATAATTTTTGAAGAAATCCATGAGCTTTATTTTAAAAGAAAAATGAAATTTGGAGCACAAGTGGATTTCAAGTTATCGCTAATCAAAGTTTGCATTGGAAATGAAGAATTCATACAAACACTAATTATGAAGTTTTATTAAAAGCTTTGACATTGGCTAAAAATTACAGACGGGAAACCATTTGTTTTTTTAATAAAAACAAAAATATATATATGTTCATTTATCTCCCAAATAAGGTTACTGCATATGTGGTGAAAAAATGGAAGAATCATCAAGCTTTTACTTTTGAGACAAGATAAAATATACCAAACCACAGGTTTAATCTAATATGGATAAGCATACGTACACACGACCGCTGACTGTCCAAAATTCAGCAAATGAACACTTATACTTAAATGGCGATTTAAACCATTAAGGCGAGATTTTGAAGACAAATACATGATTACATAATTTTTGAAGAATTCCATGAGCTTTATTTTAAAAGAAAAATGAAATTTGGAGCACAAGTGGATTTCAAGTTATCGCTAATCAAAGTTTGCATTGGAAATGAAGAATTTATACAAACACTAATTATGAAGTTTTATTAAAAGCTTTGACATTGGCTAGAATATAAGACGGGAAACCATTTGTTTGCTACTGAGAAGGATATCTCAAGGAAAATAGTTATATATTCATATGAATTTACTTTTCCATTTTTCGACCGAAGATTTAACCTGAGATCATGAAAGAGAGAATATAACGCAACAAGTAATTGAAGAAATAACCCAAACTCTTTCACCAAATGAACACTTAGACTTAAATGGCGATTTAAGCCATTAAGGCGAGATTTTGAAGATAAATACATGATTACATAATTTTTGAAGAAATCCATGAGCTTTATTTTAAAAGAAAAATGAAATTTGGAGCACAAGTGGATTTCAAGTTATCGCTAATCAAAGTTTGCATTGGAAATGAAGAATTCATACAAACACTAATTATGAAGTTTTATTAAAAGCTTTGACATTGGCTAAAAATTACAGACGGGAAACCATTTGTTTTTTTAATAAAAACAAAAATATATATATGTTCATTTATCTCCCAAATAAGGTTACTGCATATGTGGTGAAAAAATGGAAGAATCATCAAGCTTTTACTTTTGAGACAAGATAAAATATACCAAACCACAGGTTTAATCTAATATGGATAAGCATACGTACACACGACCGCTGACTGTCCAAAATTCAGCAAATGAACACTTATACTTAAATGGCGATTTAAACCATTAAGGCGAGATTTTGAAGACAAATACATGATTACATAATTTTTGAAGAATTCCATGAGCTTTATTTTAAAAGAAAAATGAAATTTGGAGCACAAGTGGATTTCAAGTTATCGCTAATCAAAGTTTGCATTGGAAATGAAGAATTTATACAAACACTAATTATGAAGTTTTATTAAAAGCTTTGACATTGGCTAGAATATAAGACGGGAAACCATTTGTTTGCTACTGAGAAGGATATCTCAAGGAAAATAGTTATATATTCATATGAATTTACTTTTCCATTTTTCGACCGAAGATTTAACCTGAGATCATGAAAGAGAGAATATAACGCAACAAGTAATTGAAGAAATAACCCAAACTCTTTCACCAAATGAACACTTAGACTTAAATGGCGATTTAAGCCATTAAGGCGAGATTTTGAAGA